>NC_080632.1:68222378-68472750 GCF_027887145.1 Ammospiza caudacuta | reverse complement strand
TTTGTTTGTTTGTTTTACTCTGGTTTATTTTGTTGTTGTTGTTTTCTTTTCATTGTGTGTTCAGGTATATTTCAGATCAGTGTCCTAAAGCTTAGATGGAGTCTACTTAAATATAGATGCACCAAAACCAATGTCATTTTCTGTGGCTCAAGTCAAAATAGACCATGAATATCAAGACATCTGTATACACAGTTGTCAGAACTTTTTTTTCTGAAGTCTAGTAAAAGTGAATAAAAATAAGTTTTTTTGCATACATGTATTTACTTTTCCCATCTGACGTAAACCTATGAGTAAGAATTTATGCCTAGAAATTCAAAAAGATGTTTCTTCATGAAAGAGCACAGAAAAAAAAAAAAAATCCACTCTTTAATCTTTTGTACCTCCTTCCCTTACAGAAAGGTATAATTTCAGAGTCTGCTTTTTTTGGCCTAACATACATTTGATTAAGAGCTAAGACAATTCCATGAGACTTTCTGCTGCTGTTTTATTTTACAGATATATACATATATGCTGTTCACAAGCACTCTGAGGAAAGGAATACAACTTTGTGAAAATCCAGCTGTATTCACACAAATACTAAGAGTACTAATTACAATTTATATTTCTAAAGCATCATGTTTCTCATTCTCCTAGTCAATATACTTCAAAAAATTTCCCTTCCTTTTCTTCCCACAACTTTAATTAGGCAGCAGAGGTTTACCAAAATATTAATTTTGGATTAAGATTATATTTCACTCAAAATATTCTATAGTATAAAATGGAAACGTCCTAGGCAGAAATATCTCTTCTCAGCTAGATTAACATAATAAGAAATATTTTCCCTAGGCAGCCCTTTACAAGGGTTTTCTCCAAGCTAACTCTTAACTTACATCTTTTCAAATTAATCCATAATTTGGTTAGAAGCAGTGCTATTACCTCTGATAAGAACAAGCAGCTGGGATTTCCAAGCAGGTACTGGCTCACAGGTCTGGGACTCCTAAATCACCACAGACACTGACCACACAAGGTAACTGCAAAGCCACTGGTGAATTATCCTTCAATTAAGAAGGCAGACATAGTATGGTATGATAGGTAGTTGGGAAAACTCCAGGTAAAATGAACATTTTATATTTTGCATCCGAAAGATCTGGGTTTCAAGCTTTTCTAGAAGTTGACATATTTCCTTAAGGAAGCTGATCACATTTTGCAGAGAATGACTCCTTCTGCTATTATCTTCAACAGCACAGATTTCAGCAGGAATGTCTCTCCCTAAGGCACATTGGTTACCACATTTGTTACTAAGAAGAGAAAGGGAACTAAGCACAGAGAGGAAGTAAAGTTAAAGACAGACACAGCTCTACCCCAAGAACTGTCAGTCTCCTACTTAAACTAGAGCTAAATTTATCTTTAATCTCATTTTTTTAAAATTTTGTGAAAAAGTGTAGTGATTATGATTAAGCCACAAGACAAGAAACAATAGCTGGCCAGATCAGCCCATAGAGGAGAACAATAATCTATAATAATCTTCACTGGCACTTAATATAACAAATATCTTGCCCTTATTAGAACATCTTAGTTTGTGAAAATTAGCATTTTGATAATCACAACAGCTACAACTTTACCACTTTTTTATTTTTTTTTAGAGATATAACCAATATCTCCCAGAGAAATTGTGGAGTCTCCTTCACCAGAGATATTCAAGAACCAACTGGATTCCACCCTGTGCTCTGGGATGACCCTATAGAAGAGAGAGGTCAGACCAGATGAATCACTGTGGTCCCTTCCAACCTTATCCTTTCTGTGATTCTCTGGTTCTATAATATGAGACTCTTTCATATTATTATTTTATAAATTTACAAGGTATATATACATACATGTATCTATATCCATACACACATACATATACATGTTGAATTAATGGTAAATATAGGAAAAAAGGTTAGTCAGTTGAGAAGAAAACATTGTTCCAAATATTTCTTCTTTTTAGAAGAACAGTATCCCTATGACAACACTCATCCTTACGAAAAATATCTAGTAATAGATTTTATGCTTATATTAAGCCAGGAAAATAATCAAGTGTTCAGACATACTGTATTCATCAGCTGCCCCATACTGATTTTTGGGAAAGAGAGGGGGCATTAATGTCATGACACAAGATTTCAAAAACCTCCACAGATGAGAATTGTCCCTGCAGAAATCTCTTTATGTTTGAGGTTGAACAGAAGCATTCCCTATTACATTTGACTATTAGTCACAGGAAGGTTCTCAGGGGAGTAACACTACCTCTACCAATTTTATCATGCCCTTTTCTTGTGAAATATTTCACTGAAAATAATTGGAACCTAATGATGCTTCAGAGGAGTCTCTACATAAAAGAAAGAAATAATAAGGAAGAAATGTTCTGTTTGAGAATGTTCATTTTTTTCACCAGATCCCTAGACATGCAATGGGAACTGTCAGAACTACCAACCAATTAATTTTCTAATCTCTTGTAATAAGTTTTTTCTCCTTCAACCCTTGTTTGTCTCCTTTGTGGCAAACAAAATATTTTTCATTTATGTTTTGATTTCCTCAATTTTACACAATGCTAAAATGAGAAAGTGGAAGCAAATATGGAGATACCATGACAGAATAAAATATAATACATCTTTTTTTTTAATACCTTGGAATATGATAATGTCAAAAAGTAGTATGCTAGGAAATTGATTTTGTCTGTCTGAAACACGTGAAAGTCTGCAGGTCACGTTGGTGGTTCGTCCTGCATTGCTGTTAAATCCTACAGTAATAATTTTGTCCTCTTTCTTATCATTCTAGTAATTTCTTATCCTGGGCCAGGTTCATGGGCTGCTCCTACAGTGTTCCAGAGAACTACTTGCAGAATATAAAGGGGTCACTGGTACTACTTTTTCTTGGAGATCCATATAGGACTTGTAAAGCTATCTTAAGGGAAAAAAGCAAAGAACAAAGAAAGCATGAACAAAAATCTGCTAAAATCACAGGTAGACACACTTCTCACTTCTCTTATTGGAATCTGGACTTGCCAATCAATTAAGAAGTGTGGGCCTGGTTTGTTTGTTAACCTCATTCTGCTTTGTTGACTAGGCTGTTTCTGTTCTTAAAATGAATTACACCATCTTGTGTCTCCACAGTATAATTTTATCAAGAAGGCGACAAAATCATAGTGGCAGTTGTAGTCCACATTGAAGTAGAATGCATAGTAAAATACAATTTTCTTCAAACAAATTGCCAAAACCGTTAATCTTTATCTAAATGCCCATAATAACTGTTTTGTTCCCTGTGACAGTTGGAAGAAAAAAAAAAGTCTTCCAAAAATCATTCTGGCAGCCAAGCTGCCTGTTAATAAAACCTGGAGAAACATTTGTGATTAATATAAATTACTAATTCCTCTTTTAATGCCTAAATGTGACAGTGACTAATTTACACAGTTTTGCTTAAGCTGCCACTGAATATTTCAAGTGCGACTGTGAACAAAAAAAAAAAGCTGTTGCACTGTTGTATGTTTCTAAGCAAAGCTACTGCAGGTGCAAGCTCTACAGAATCCTGTCTCTGGCAATAACTTCCAAACATACTGGTTGACTGTTCTGCTTGGGCCAGGGAGACAGAGCCAGCAGTGAAACCTACCCAACACTATAACCTGGAAGTGGCACATTTCGTATGGAAGTCTGTTAAAACAAACTGCAAGGGAGCTGTTGGTTTTGGTACCTAGTTGGCAGAAATTTTCAGTGGCACAATGAGAGACTGCTAGGCTCCTCCTAATTTAATTTTGAAACTCATCACTGCAACAAAGCATATGATCTGGAATGTGGGTACTTCGCAGAACACCTCCAAACAGTTGCCAAGGAGAAGCTTCCTTCCTCAGAGGCAGCCTTGCTCACATTGTTCAAGTGAGAACCATGTAAGAGAGGTTTCACACTGCCACTCATGAAAAATAAATAATATCCATATTTTAAGGCTTCAGACAACTGGTTCAAAAATAACTATCTTTGTCTTGTAATAAATGTGTTTAAAATGTATTCTTACAGAGTCATTAATTTCAAATGCCAGTAGCATTATAATTTACCTCCTTATATTGAACTACTAATAAAATAATAATTTTATTAATTATTAACAGGAACTGCATGAATAACTTCATGCCAATGGGGCAAAAAAAAAAAATTCATGACTTATCTGTGCATCACTAGCCAGAAGGAAAGAGGTGTTGTTATTAAGCCCTCTTCAAGAGGACAGGCTGCATTCCTTCACAGTCCTGAAGATCCTCAAGAAAGGCACTACTTTTGAGACAGACAGCAAGTCCTGATGCAGCTGCTGTTACAGATCCTGGCTTCAGTCCCAACACAGGGCTCTGTGCTGTAGGATAACAGTGTAGTCTTCAGTGCCTCACACCTGAACCTCTTATGCAAAATCTCAAAATATTAGAAGCAGTCCAGATGCAACTACAGGTATTGAGATAAAGGAAGATGACCCAGTATTACCAAAAGCAGATGTGCAAAAAAAAAAAAACCTACTTGAAAAGAAATCCAACATCATATCGTCATAATATCCTCACCTACAGCTCTTGAGTCATAAGGTGTGTGAGTTGAGCTGTTCTGGTTTATTTTTGCCTGAATGCATTTTGAACACCACTATGACTGAATTGTCAGGGCTCTTCAAATTGATTAATATATCTCCATTCTGATTATCTTTAAAATAATTAAGATAATTTCACCCCCAGAAGATCAGCAACAGCCATTTTATTCCCCATAACTATAAAAAGGAGCTTGGTTACATTTGTGCATAGAGGTATAATACAAGTGAGATTTTGATACACCTTCAAGCCATTCTTAATTCCCTAAAGTAGCGCTGGATCTAGCTGGCTATACTTCTTGATACTTTAATTATTAAATATGCATGATGTAAGAGGAAGACCAGGGATATTTTAGAGGCAGTAAAAATCTCATTTGGCCAATAATATGGATGACCTACTGTTTTTCTGAGGGAAAGTGAAAACATTAGAAATGATGAAATTTTTTTCTGTCATTTTTCAGAACAAAGCATTTCCATGTACTTCTGAATACTCATATGGAAAAAAAAATATTCTACATGATTTATACTGACTTGCCAAGGATCTTGGAGATAGAAGTATTAACTCCATGTGCCATTTTGAGCCCAGAGTCCTGGACATCCTGTCTGAAGAGGGCACATTGCTTGGAAACAAGAAAGTTATTGAGAATTCTGTAATGTTTTCCTTTTTCAGAGACTCCTCTAATATCAGAGGGTTAGGTAGATTAAAAACAAATTTCCTTTGTTTTAAATTCAAGTATTTAAAAAAATACGGAGTTGAATTTTGCATATTAACTTATAAAATAAGATCATCAGCCAATCGCTCAGCATGTGGAAGTATTTTTTCATTGAGGGAGTTTAGTTTTGGTCTAGTGGTTGCAGGCATGCATATATAATCAAGTTTGTAACATGACACATACAGTATCACCCAAGAAACTGCTGCCTTGGTGATTTAGTCTGAGGAACAGAGAGGCTTAACATGCTGATGACATGGAGGCAATGAAGTACAACACTGTTATTCCAAATGTCATGCTATGCTATTTTCATTTCTGTTGGCATCTGCTCCATGTTACAAAATGCATACTTCCAATACAACAGGCTCATTAAACAGGTTTCAGTTTGCTCAGAAATCAAATTAGAATACTGCTACAGAATTACAAGTCCTCACATAATTATTAATATTACTCTCCTCTTCTGTGAATCCTTTCATCCACAGAATCCACGTGCTTCAGTTTATTAATCTCCTAACATTCCAGGGAAGTATCACTGCAATAAGTTTCACCCACCAAGTGCAGCAACCTCTGAGATGTTAAGTTGTAGCTGCTGAACATCAAAACTGATTCAAAGTAAGGAATGATGAATGGTCCATAAGGATTTAAAGAGCTGTGAGCAATTCATTCAATTGTACTGTTCCAGGAGAACACAAAAATTTAAACACCTACTTTTAAGAAAATTGAAATGGGATTTTTACAAGAATCACAAATGTAAAAAAGTACAGTCACCAGTAGGAAACATTTAGTCTTAAGGCAGGTGCCTCACATACAGATTCATCAAGTTCCTAATGCTCCCTAAAAGCCTTTTATACAAGGTCTAACACACATTTTTAATGCTTGTGATTGCATGATCAGATAACAGTCAATATATACTTTATATTTCTACAAAATGAACGGGCCTTTGTCAAGCAGCTTAGATGAGAAAGAAAAAAAGGCAGAGAAAAGAAAAGTCTTCATTCCCTTTTCTGTCATCACTCTTTTACCCTTCCTAAAGACCCAGATCGGTACTTCAGTAGAAAGTAACAGGTCACTGATCTTCACATGAGGGTGAAGACCTTATAAAATATGCTATAGACAGTATTCAGAGATGCAAGGGAGTATAACCTCCCCTCTTATTTTTCTGTTGCTGTCAGGACCTTAATGGCACTTCAATTTTTAAGCAAGTGAATCCAAATCCTCTTTATTAAACTTGCTTTCTGAAAGACATTCATTCTCTTTGAAAAACTCAGGCAATAGAGACCAGTGCTTCCATGGGTTCTCTCTTCATTTTCTTACATGGATCTCTCCCAAGTCCCAAATTATTCAACAGCTTTTAATGTTTCCTTTGAGGATTCCAGGAACACAACCAATGTCAAAATCTATTAGACACTGGTGATTATTTCTGCTTTCTTTCAAGTAGGACCAGTACTTAATCTTTTTTTGATGCTTTCTAACAGAAACCGGTCCTTTAATCTACACAGTAAGCTAAGCATGAATCCCCTTTAAAGGTCACCTTCCTTGTCTGTTTAATGTTATCACAAAAAATATTTTTTAAAGTACACATTTATCAAACCCTTTCAATTGCTTTGATTTCATTCAGAACATCTCAAGTGATTCTAGTAAACCAGCTATCAAAGCAGGATTTGTAGTAGACTGGCATGTCTGATCCCACTGCTGTTAAAGAAGAATCATCGTTTGTGTTGATCGGGTCTTGACTGAAAGGTTAATGGGGAACCTGGCAATAACCAATGTTTATCTAAAAGAGAAGTGCAATTAACATGCTAAAAATGTTTGTGATTCCCTCAGCATCCTTCAATAATGTTCTTTAGTAAACCTTCATTTTTCAGTTTTTGGTACAAACCAGGATAACCAAAGAGAAGAGTTCCAAAAGTCATCTTTGTGTTTTTAAAAATCAATGAGGAAATGTAATCACCAGCAGACTGTGAATTAACTAACACCTGTTGAATTGAAGACAGGCTGCCTTTTTTCACTTGCTGGAAGACAAATCCCATCTTCTCCTTCAAAGCAAAATATATGCTATTTAGATCAATCATTTTGCAACTAAAACCAATTTTTAATAGAAGTTTAGCCTACGAGTAAATAAACTGACTTCATTTTTCCTGCTATAAGCTAAGTATTGTATGACAAGATTTACCATCATCCTGCCCTATTCATTCCTCTAAAGCTCTTACAGCTCTCTAAAGCTAAACTTTGTCCCAAGTCAAATCTTTGATTTTGCATCCCAGTATTTACAGATTCAAGACAGAAAAATATCCAAACTAGACCTTCTTAGAGCATTTAAGTCATTGATATGAGAGGACATAAAACACCTACAGTGAGGTTTTCTGAAAGATTTTTTCATACAACTACGCAGTGAAAAGATGACTGCTTATTAAGAAACCACATATTATAAGTGCTGGATGATTTAAAAAAAAAAAGAAAGAAAAAAGCCCACAATTTCTAAAGCAATACTAATTAAATATTACTGTGCTACCCCAGCTGGGCTATGACAACAAAAGCACTGACTGACTTCCTCTAAAAATGTAAGTAATCTAACCAAACTGTTAGCCAAACTGCCAATAGTAACCTTTGATTGATTCTCACACTCTTCAGGATGCACATGAAAAGTCTCATCATTTTCTTTAAATTATCTCCTTGTCCAGCAGAAATTTCCTCAGGTAAGTCAGGCTCAAAATCTGAGAGTGTACTTATGCCCCCAGACAGTACCTCCTACCAACAGACCTATAGTCAGCAGCATAAACTGCTGTGCTGAATGCAGCAACTGGCTTTGATAATGCAAGATCTCCAGGTTTATAGCAGGATGATTAAAAAAACAAGAAGTGTAGCTTTTTTGAGGGGCTCACATTTACATTTTCTGATAAGACAAAATTACAGTTCACAGTCTTCCTGCTCTTGCTCCCACTACATCCAGCTAAACCTCTAGCAAACATGGAGATCCCTAAATCAAATAACTATCTTACAGTGAGTCATGCCTGCTCATGCAAAACATTGATATTCACTAATATTAAGCTGGTGCTTGAGCAAGAGCAATGAGATGTATGCAGCTGTTTAATATAATTTTTTTTTTTAGCACATGAAAAATACCTGTTATAGAACTATTACAATTTATTGCAGTGAAGATTTCTCAGTAGTTTTCTCCTGTATAGTATCACAGGCTATTCGACCTTGCCTCTGCAAAGTCACCCTTCTTAATTCCTGCTATACTGGATCCAATCCCGAAAGAACAATATCAAAGCTGGCAGTCTGGAAGCTTCCAGGATCTTCCTCATATTGTCAGGTCTGTGTTAATTTCCATGAAAAGTGAACACTTCACTTCCTATGCTAGCTGCTGATTTACAGAGGGATATGTACAGTCTGTGAGTTAGGACTTCAAAATTGTGCAAACAATTCTTTATTAAAAATCAAAAATCCATAAAGGACCAGCAGCAGCAGCAAGCAGTGGTAGTTTTGAGTCCTGTCCCGTCCCCAGCAATTCAGTGGCTAAGACACTTGGAGAGAGAATTTCAGTATGGTTCTATCACAAACATTTCAGGTGGAAAGTAGTGAACAAGCACAGGGCAATATGAATTAAGCTTACATATTGAGATAAAAAGATCGTAACCCTCTCATAAATCAGCCTGATCACAAAATGTGGAATTGCATAGGATAAAGAAAAATTGATGGAGAATTGTAGCAGAGACGAAAGAAAAATAATAGCACAAACAAACACTAAACTCTTAACCACTCACAAAACATAGTAGAAGGGAGTAAAGTGAGCAAGTTTAGCTTAATTGTCATCAAGAACTGCTGCTGGCTCAACAAGAGCTCAGATAGAGACCCTACTAATATAACAAGCTAACAACCTAATTAATAGACACAAGTAGAAGATGTAGGTATTCAAACACTTTTTTCTACTACTGTTCTTTCCTTAAAATCCTTATAATCAGAGGAGCCTCCAGATGTCTGCAGAATGATTGTCCAACTACCTGGCAGCTATTAGAGAAAAATGATTCCAGGACTCAAGACTGTCTCACGGTTTTTGGAACAGTGTGAGGACCCAGAAACAGAGGTGGAACCAGCTAACAGAAGACACAATTTTTGCATTAGAAATAGTGCAAATCACACACTTTCCTAGAGAGGGAGCAGCTAAGACTGTCAGGATGGAATATCATTTGAATAAAAACCCTCAGAATCAGAAATTTCAGGAAAAGAAGGAATTAAGTCAGAGAAAAAAGGGTAATGCAGAATAAACCCAAACACAAAAAATATAAAGGGAACAGGTAACATCAGGTCTCTTGAGAATATATTCTATGAGAAAAAGGAGTATGGGATGGTTATATGTTATTAAGAAGCATACGCACAACTGAAAGAACAATTTTACAAGCTGCTTCTTAATTTACCCATTAACACATGAACTATTTAAAAATATTATTTTTAACTATTATGAAATTAATAGTAAAAGGACACTATCCTGATGTGATCACAAGCAATACAATTTCACCAAAGCTTTCTCAATTGACAATCAGAAGCTTCATGCAAATAAATGGTGCTAACAAAGGCACAGTGATAGTGACACATTAAAGGGGAGACAAAGAAACAGCATAAGCATTTTGAAATAAACTAAGACACATGCAAGAGATATAACTAGAAAGAAACAGCAGCAAAAAAAAATATACAAATAAATCACAGGTTTTAAACTTTTCATAAGGATTTTTAAAAGATGAAAGGGGCTCCCTTCTCAAGAAGAATGGAGGGAAAAAAACACAAGTTATGTCTAGATATATAAAAAGTAAAGCCTGCTTACTGTTAGCAAAAATTGTCAGAATCTTGTGGAGAACAGAAAAGAAGCTAGAGAACTGAGAATAAGAGCAAACCTACCTTGTCATTCTAGAAAAAAGGTATAAGTGTATATAAATGAAAATATTCACAGTGATGAAATTAAAAAATAAACAATATACATAAAATCTTTGAGGATATGATAAAAACACCATAGATATTTTACCCATAGATAAGTACAAATTACTGAATTCTTCTCTGTAATAACTGGACTGATGACTCAGAAAAAAGCATGTACCACACCCTCACATTAGTAAAACTTTTGATACTGCACTGGTGCTTTCAAGAAAACTTTTAAGCTTTCAAGAACACTTTTAAGCTCTAGCTGAAATCAACAAAACGGCTTGGTTTGGAAACTTAGGTCAAGATTCTGCAGAAATCTGTACCAGCCTGTCTCTAGACACATCCTCCTTTTTATTTCAACAGCCCTGATGTATACTTGCCAAATTGTCACTTTTACTTAACACATTACCAACTTATCTGCAATTAAGTTAAAATAATGAAAATGATATTATCATTTTTGAACATACAACTATGTAACATTCTACAAGTTAGGATTTTTTCTCTCCCTAGCTTTTGAGCTCATCTCACCTTACACAGTACTTCACAGTACTTAATCTGAATACTGAAACTTCCAAAGGACATTAAAATCAATGTCATGACACTATTTTGTTTCTGCTTTCTCCACATTTCATTTGCTTCTGTTTCAGTAGTAATACTATTTTGTTTGTTCATAGGCTGGCGTACACAAACCTGAGATGAGCACCTGATAAGAACTAAGTAAAAATTGAGACTTCAGGTCATGATCTATTATTTGCTTTTCCCAGCCCCACAATGTGCACACCCTAACTAAATAAAAGTTAATTTCTCTGTAAATATTTAATAACCTTTTCTTCTTTCAAAAGCAAACTCAATCAGTACTTTTGATTGCATGACTGTAATGTTGAATTCACTTGCTCAATGTAAATTTGATATAAGATAGGTAAGATTTTTTTCCTTGCATTATCCTAGAATGAACATGCAAAGAATGGAGATCCAAGTTCATCTGAACAATATATAAAGGCAATGGCATAACAAAGAATGGTGGTATTTTCCAAATAAACAGTTCAGACAAAAAGACAGTGATTGTTCACAAATTATTTCATTTTCTGAAAATAATGGAAGCAAGAGAAGCAAGCCATGTCCTTAAAAGGTAAACTGTGAATATTTTTGACAGAACACCAGACAGTAATAAAGCTAACCAGCCACTTCATATTTCTGTCTTTTCAGAGGTCTACACTACACAGCATATTTTGTAACCCTTTAAGAGAACATGCCAGACTGATCCTATATAGTCAGTTTTCTCTCTCTCCTTCAGAGAGGGCAAAGGCTTCAGATCTACTACGCAAGGGACACCTTTCATGGCAAAGCACTAATTTCTTTAACATGCAGATGCAGAAAGGTAACAAAGAGCCTGAACTAGCACCTGCTTACAATTTTGATGAGGAAATAAGCAACAACATTTCACCATCTTCTTTTTTCAGCACAGACTAAGAGAAAAACATTACAGGATGGACAAGTATGCCCTGAGAAGGTCGGCATATTATAGTTAACTTATTGTACAGTGCTTCTCTGAAACTTCTGCAATGTGAATACCCTTGTTAATTCCCTCAGCAAAGCAAAGGGTGAAGGAAAAAAAATACTTAAGCTACAGAAAAGAAGGAAAAGTGTTTTTGTGTTGCTAAAACACAATCAAAAATTCAATTTCAGCTAAGCTTATCTTAAACTAGTATTTTTCATCTCATTGCTAATTTTTTGCTATTTTACCTTTCATTAAAAAAAATTGCATATGAATGCAGTTGAATATCATAAAGCTCTTCAAATTTTAAAGCTCTTCAGAACAATTATTTTGGAGGGAGCCCTTGACGGGGGCTTATAGATTTTAATGAAAGTTATATGATTTTTAGTGACATTGAATTTGAGCGCAAATGAGGAAAACCAGGCATAAGCAACCTGGGTATGTTTAAGTTATAGTATCTTGCTTGAGAGTTCAATGGATTTTGTATGTTCTGACATTGACACTATCAGACAGCTCAAGCTGAGATTTCCTTTTTTTTTTCTTCACTTTCATCTTTGGTTTTCATCTTTATTAAACATTTATCTTTTTTTATTTTTAAAAAATTTAGAAAACTATGGCAGTTTTCAGGCTTGCAGCTAATGACACCATTCCAGTGCTACACTTTATTGCACCTTGTGATTACAGACTGCATTCCTTAGCTTAACTGTTCCTGTTTATTTGATTGATGATGCTCTGGAACTGAATTTTAAAAAACTAACAAAACAAAACAAAACTCCACAAAAAAAATTGCACAATTCCAAGGGAGCCTGACATCAGAATTTTGAATTACACAGTACTCTGGCTGAAGTGACACAAATAGGACTGGACCTACACAAGATTTGCTTATTACTGAACATTATCTACTTAACTCTGATACCTTTATACTATTTTTCATCTCAAACCTCAGTTTTAAATTACATTATTTTAAATATTATTCTTAGTATTATTTTTATTATTGTGTTTCAGCACAAGAACAAGGCACAGCTTTTCTGATGAAAAGGCACTACTCACTAGAGGTTTTTACTTGCTGGAAGAAAAAGAAATTAATAAGAAACTATCCACTAAGACTGTTATTTCCCTGTAGATTATGGAAGGGAAAACAAAAATCTCAATGTTGAAGAAATGAGGCTGAAAACAGGGATCATACACACTCAGTTTCTCTGGTGAACTGAGGTGGAATGGCTGTTCCACAGTAGAAAGACCAGCTACACATATGGAAGCAATATTTACTGGGATCTGCAGTCTATGTAAAGCTTTCAACTCAGTTGTCTAAAACTAAAACAGGAAAAAAAAATAAAGCTGGAGCAGTAAAAACCTGTTAGGAGTGAAAGCTACAGGTACAAAAATAAGTTGATTAAATAAGATCTTTGTTGGGAGTATTAAAGACACAAGATAGTTGAAATTATATGGCTTGCACAGTGGAGTCAGGGAATCAGTTTGCCTAACCCACTGGGTTTTAACCTACTGGTGTTTTCACTTCCTTAGACCCATGTGATGTCTCCTGCATCTTGTGCCTGGAGCAGTCCTGATGCAGATCTCCTCACCTGCTTGCCTCCTGCTATCAGAGCACTCCTATTGCCATGCTGACAGAAACAGCTCACCCATGAAAAAGATGTAGGGGAAAGGAAGGTAGAAGAAAGAAGCCACTTGGCTAAATACTAGGATTACTTGGCCTGAGAAATTACAGTTTTGAATACCATTGGGCTACTGACACCAGCAGCATAGTATGACTTAAGAACTACACAGACCTCACTTTCCTTGGGTGATAAATATGACAGAGACAACAGTATTTCATCAAAGTAAGTAAGGAAATTGAGGTATTCCACAAAGAAAGGATTAATTATTTTTCTTCATATTTGGGGACAATTTATATCCTCCCCTTCTTGCCTCTCAGAATGCAGAAATAAATGTAATAGTGCATTTTGCTTTAAAAGTCAGCTGTAGTTCAGTGAACAGGCTGCCATGCTATTTCATGAGAGAAAAGAAGCTATGATTTAATGTCATTGTCACTAGCTAGATTCCTAACTAATGTATCTGGGGATAGTTTAAGCCTGTGCTCACTATAAGGCATTTTTGTTATATACCATTTTCCCCTCTGTATTTTCACAGAGTATAGGTGAAAAAATAGCTGTCTTTCTTATACCTGCTGTGCATCATCGGCAAACCTCTCCATACTCACAGATGTAGAAATACTCCCGGCCTGGCCTGAACTCAAATCCCAGGGAGAAGGGCGTGAAGAGCTGGAACTTTTCCGAGAACTTCAATGGTCCATTTGGGGAATGCGGCCGATTACACTCCCACCTCTTGAACCCTTTGGAAGTGTGATCACAGGAGCTGTAGCCATCAAAGTTCACCATGTACAGAACATAGCGTTCGGTCTTATCTTCCGGCACTGAGTCTTCATAGTGAGGGCAGAACACATCCAGGTAGTCGTTGATGCAGACATCGATGTGGTAGTCGCCTCGCTGGAATCTGAAATCACAGGAAGAGTTCAAACATAAGCACAGTTATCTCACGATGACCTTGTTGTAGGGTGACATTCTCATATGAAAGTGCATCACTAACAGCACTTCATTTCACCCCAGCCATGCACATTCACTCTCAAAAATGACCCTTACAATTCACCAGAGCTATCAGAGACTTATTATGCTTATATATGATCATACAACCTTTTGGATAAAGGTTTTGCTCTTACAAAATAAGTCTGTTGCCATTACCCACCCAGTTATAGGCTATCTTTCTAGGGTTTATTGAAAAATAAACAAAGAAAGTGTCTGTCTTATTTGGCTGGTGGTTTTTTTAATTGAAGAAAGAAAAATGAAGCAGCAAAAAAGCCAAAACTGTACCAGCCTTCCCAAATCAGTGTCTATATAAACATCTGCATATGCATGCAAATAAATAACCCAAACATATCCTTTTCTCTGCATCACTCAGTAATCACTCCTGTACTGAAAGCTGATTTGACTGCAAGTACTTATAGTTACTGCAAGAACACAAATAGGTTACTTTTTCGTCATAATAAGCAATAGCTTGTCAAGATGCAAAGAAAAGTCTCCATTGTTTTTAAAGAGATTTGAAAAGCAGTGCTTCCCCTTTGCCAAAAGTACACATTGAAGATATTGCTCTGTTCAGATAAAAGGATTCTGGGATACAAACTATCAGCACTCAGCCTAATGTGACAGATCTGAATGAGTGCCAGCTGAGAAATGCAGTGCAAGGCACCAGCCCAGATGCATTTTATTATTGCTGTTATTATTACTGACGACTCCTTAGAGATGTGGGATTCTTGTTTGTTGGGGGCAGGGAGGATTTCCTTGTTTCTCCCCTGCATGTTTTACTTATGTTACTTTTCTAATGCCTCCTATGTATGTAGGAAGTATGGGGGCAAAGTATGGGAGCTTAAACCATGATAGATTTAACAATTCCATAAACCAGGTCTGTGCATTCATTAAACTCCCTGGGGCAGCTAAAGAAACCAACCACTGACCTACTCCACTTCAGGCTGACTGGGCTACTTGTAGCTTCTCTCTTTCACAGCAGCAGTTGTCAAGTGTACCACAGAGCAATAAAAAGGCCATGACAGATTTAACTATAATACTTCTTTTTAGCTGAGGGGCATATTTTAAACACCTGATGGGCTTGAAATCTGCCATCTGGATCCTTCTATCTAATTTCAGAGAAAAAGCAATGATTTGCTGGCCCTCCAAGGATAAATTCAGAGCAAACTACACCTTTTCATATCCCTACAATAATTTAACTTCAATAAAATAGCTTTTTAAAGGGGAAAAACTGAATACACATCAAGGCATGATAGATCTGTATAATTTCAGCCAGTGCACAGCATCACAGTTCCACTCTATAACATGGAAAAGCCTTTTAGAACCACAGTTCTTCCAGGAGAATTTACATTTAGCAAAACTGTTGGTAAAGATACATATTTTTGTACCCCAGTGCTTCCAAAACCTGTCACCTGAAAAGAAAATGTCTTAACACTTTTGCAAAAATGTATTGTGTTCAAATTGACATCTGTTCTCTGAATCAGTTAACAGTATGCTTTTCTTACTGGTAATGAAGAAGAGTGTAAGATACAACTAGAAAAGACACATTCAGGCAAGAATATCTCTATTTTTTCAATTACAGTTTTAGCAAGTAAAAATTGATACATACTTATATACAAGTGTGTTTGTGTGCGGACAGAATTCTTGTTTGTCTGTTTTACCATGTAAGTGATAAACTATTTCGTTTTCTCAAGGTTACCTCTTTTATCAGCCTGCCTTCACCATAATGCCCAATTACAGTTCTGTAACACAAACTATATGCTTCCAGATTTATAGTTATGTAATACATTCAAGATCACACTGACCCTCTCTACCATTAGACTTTTATAACACAAATAACCTTATGTGAACTGCTTTTCCACATTATTTTAAAAGTCAATGGAGAGCAATAGGAACTTCTGTTGTTCTGATGTTCAATTCATCCAGTGTCTTTAGTACATTGTAATGAGATGGATCACACTTCCAGAAGCAGCTAATTCTCTCCTTTAACCAAAAGCAGAGTCTGGAGAGACACTTCCCAGACAGTGTCTGTACTGTAAATAGCTGAATTTGAAGGGAAGAATCCAACTGCACAGCCCATGATAATGAGGATTATAAGAACAAGGAGACATACAATGTGACATAAATGTGTGATCACACCTTAATTCCAATTTAGCAGTGAAATCAAACTTGTAATCTGCACCAGTGAGATGATGCAAAAAAAGCAAAATCAAACCTCATCTGTCTCCCTTTTGGCAAAGTTTCCCTCTGTATTCTTGCAAAATAAACAAAACCACAATGTAACCATCCTCTTTGATCACTGGTATTTTAGTAGATTCCATCTTCTTTCTTTTTTCCTAAGTGTTTAAACAGTTGAGGGTCTCCATTCATTCCAGCACACCCCAGACTCTGAAGTGCTCCCTGCAAAGCAGATCTGAGGATGAAGCACACAACCAAGTCCTTTTCATCCCAGTGTCTTTTCCTCCCGTTCCCCTGATCTCACAACAATTTCTTTAGTCAGTCATCCACCATAAGTAGGTAGTGTTTACATTCACGAGTGGAGAAAGTGAAGGAGATTGTGAATATTTTAAGCAATCTAAACTGGGCTCAATCCAATGTTGTTGGCACGGGAGTGAACCTCCTCCAGGGAAAATACATACCAAGGTATTTTATCAAGCAGCTCTGAGTGAAGTCTCTTTACTCCAGGTTATTAACCAACTATGAATCAGAGAGCAGGCATTTATTTCCTGTCTTGCAATATCCTAAAGAAGTCAGTAATCAAAAACTCAGCAGGCATGTAAAGAGATGTAGAACTAATTTTATGTTTCCAAAGAGACTACAACATCTCCAACTTTTCTGTAAGAGTGAACTGAGACCATTCCTCTTTCTCGAGCTACAAGCAGCATGTTGTATTTACCTCCACAAAGAGAAATGGTAAAGTCTTCTAATCAGAACAGAAAATGAAGGGATGGCCATGAGTAACTCACAAAAAAATTCATCAGCTTAGTCCTCAAAGCTATTAAAGAAAACACTTCACAAACACACTTCCAAGAATTTAACACCCCATTTGAATGGAAAACACTCAAATTTACACACAAGAGGCTGAAAACCTCTTATTAATAGTGTAATGCCAGATATTACAGTGAAACAGAAGTTCCATTTCAAATAAAGGACTGATCAACATTTACCCATCTACATACACTGAGGAGTGAAACACCTAAAGGGAAGATGGAGTCCCTTAACAGACATTTGCAGATATGACAAGAATAGCAGATGTCCTGTACCTTTTTCCAGTCCCATTCCAAACAGAAAACTTGCTATTATGTTACTGCTATACTTTCTCTTTTCCCAGTTAGGTCTTCATCCTGTTCTCGCAGGTCCTCACCCAGCCTCCCACACCTTTTGGAACCATGTGGTTTACAGGAACTTTAATATAGGAAGAAACCCACTGTATCTAGATTTTGCAAAACAGAGCATGGTGTTGTGGAAGAAACCAACCAAAAAGGCTTCTCCAAAAATCTGACCGAATTGACACACCTTTTTGCAAATAATGTCATTTGTCTCCATGCACTCCAGCTTACACACAGCAAAACACTGCTATTCCTCAAACATAGTTAACGTTTGGTTTTTGTCAGGTGACATTCAAACAGTGTCTTGGAAGTTGCATACTATAAAGCCAGCTATTAGGCAGTAGCATTATAAAAGCCATCTTGAAGAGAGAGACAGATAGTTAAGTAGTTTCTACACCTAAATATTTCCATAACCAACAAACATCAGCTTCCTACACAAAACTTGAACACTGCTTCCAGCAAAGCCTGTTACAGGAATATTTCTGTGCTAAAGTGCCACTCATGAAATATCCAGGTATTCAGGATGCAGAAAGAAAACTTCATGGTTATGTTAACCACAGAAAAATAAAACTAGCAAAACATTTTGTAAATAAGTAGTATTCTGCCTCCTGTATTCTGTTTATCAATTTACAAAGGGAAAGCACATGGTCTGTGTGCATGCTTCTCTTCATAATTTTAAGTTCTGAAGCCTAAGTGACTCATCTTGAACTTAATGTCTTTGCTGATCATTGGAGAAAAGTTACAATTTATTGAAACAGATATTTAAAACACAATAACAATTTTGTTTGCTTTCTCTCTTTCTTTCTTTCTTTGAATAAACACTACAAAAATCCAGTTTAAGAACAGCACAAATAACACTAATTGTTCATTTAGACAGATAAAAAATTCCAATAGCTCTGCTCGTTACTTCCACTACAAATCCTATTAGTTATATTCTATTGCTCTTCCTGTAAAATTGACACACCAGATGCTCTACTTCAAGATAAGTGTAGTGGAAAATTTGCCTTTTACTGTGTCAACCTTTCTTTATTCAGAATCTGTTCTGTCAAATGTATGAAGCAAGGCTTCACTGTGAACCAGAAAATACTCCAAATAACTGCTCTGACAATAAATTATGAAATTCTGGTCTTCAGTCGGGTATTGGAAATGATCAGATGCAAATGATCCCTATTCTGACACCTGGAGCCTACACAGCCTGTTAACACCAACATACAGAGGACACTGCCACTGTCAAATGCCTTGCCCCTGTCACCTTTTTCTCGCATGATAACCTGAAATGTAAAACAACATCAACAAAATTCACCCAACTGATTTATTCTTGGTGTAAATACAAACTAGTTACCCACAATTATTCAGAACAGCACAGCAAAACACTACTTGTTCCATTTCCTAAGGAAAAAAGATTTCTGTGAGCAGCACGCACATACTGCTACAAATGCTAGTCACTCAACTCCTTCTTTTTTACTTTCATGGAGGCTAAGCCACTTTTTAATTAAATTTAATGGAGACAGTGAGGTTCCAGAGAGAAGGCCATTCGTAAAAATACCATGAAAAAAGCAAGCCAAGTGAGAAGATTCTATGGGTGTCCAAACGAAGGCTGAATCTCCAGTAAGTTTAATGTTATTAGACTACAGAAACACCACTTACAAATACTCTATGCACAGGAAGAATGTGAACTGGAAAAATATAGAAACAGATTGAAAATTTTTTATCAACTGGTTATGAAACTATTTGCTTAAATGATTATTAACAGAGATGAGTATTGGTAGTTATTTGTACACACAATACCAAAACCCAAACATTTGCTGGAAAATGTTAACATCATTTAAAAGGACAACATTTTAGTTGCTCTCAGAATGTCTTGATTCACCGTTCCATGGCACTGAGCTTGCCCATAGCTTTTGTCTGTGTTTAGATGGAAAGTGTAGTGCATTAGGACTATTCCAAGCTCTCCTCGCATGCTGTGATTGGAACATAGCAGCATAATTTATGCCTTGTTATTCTTTTACACTCTTCAAGCCCCCTCATTTCAACCAACTTAACAGCTTTAAGTGTGAAGGGGGAAATCTTGTGGTTGTTAATTATCTGAGGGGTTGTGGGATTACATGTACCATTTTACTGCAGATAATTTTAAAGATGCTATTTCTGTGCTATGGAAAAATAACTTCTTTAATGCATTTCTGCTCTTTTTACTGGCTTTTGTCACAACATTTCATAAACTCTGTTCCCATAGCTCTGCTGACATCAACAACGATTCTGATGCACAAACAAGGAAGCAATCAAAGAGCTATTTTAATTTTAGTCTATTCAAACCAAAAGAAAATTCAACATTTTCCAGATGCTAAGAGAAATGTTTGCTAACAGTAGCAAGCCATTGACATTTTAGATCTCTAGCAGGATATTGCTACCCTGAGCAAGCAAACAAAAAAACCCTCTAATATAAAGAAGCAGTCCATGACCTTTCAGTCCTCAGGTTACCATTTCACAAGTTAAAACAAGTTCAAGACACCATGAAAAAACACTATGTAGGACACAAAATCAAGGCTACTGTTCAATAAAACAGTTTTCAAAATTATTCCTAGAAAAGACTGCAAGCTAAATACACAATGCAGAAAGAAACTTATTCTCTTGTCATTAAGTCCTCTATTCAATTAGCATTTATTGGAGTAATTAAATACTGAGAAAGGATGCCAGGCTAATTGTTAGATTATGATAATTACACAGCTTTGCTGTGCTACAGCTGATCAAAATAAGATGTGGTCACATGCACTCGGCTAAAGCTTCTCTGCAATCATCAGGCTTCCATGGGAAATTTATTACTATAATAAGGCCACTTATTACTAGTTCATTATCAATCAGGCAGAGAAACTTATTATTTGTACCCTTCCTTCTTCTCTCCCACCCACTCTGCCGGAACAAGCCTCTCAAAAGGTTGCGCCCTGGTCTCTGCCTTCGTCTGGCTCCCTTCCATCATAATTACACAGCTGAGGAGAATCAGGCTCCCGCTCTTGAAAGGGTTCATCAGACTTCAGATCACTGTTTCACAACCGGCTGTGAGCATCTATCACATTTCTTAAAAGAGGCAGGTGATCTCTCTGCATTTCACTTCACAGACATCTGGGGGAGATCAACCTTCCCCTTTTATTCTTGCTATGTTCCTCCCATCTGGGAGATTTTCCACATTACCTGGGTGTGTTCAAAAGCAAAAATCAGAAAGAAAGAAGCTGCATTAAGATGAACTTCACGAGAAAAAGTATCAGGTTTATGTGGCTTGTCCCCCTGCAGAATCTCCTGCCTTTACCCCCTCTTTACCGGCCACCAGTACAAGAGAGACATTGTGCCTTCCTGATGTAAGGCTAGGGGTTTTTTTTGTTAAAGAACAGGGTTCTCATCAGCTACCATTGTACCTGGTACTTCATGCTGCCTATTTAATAGAGAAAAACAACTGATTTACTATAGGGACTAGAAAATGGGAAAAAACATGAAACAAAACTGTCTAACCTAGCATTCAGGTTTTTAAACAAAACAACCTGTTAAGCACTAACTCAGAAGAGTCACAGAATATTCAGAACCAAAAAAATACAAAAAAACCCCTAAATTCATGAAAATTATTTTTATTCTGTGCTGATTAAAAAACTAGACCTTTTGAAATGTCAAAAGCACCTACTTCTACATCAGCAATTGATCTGGAAACTTCCTGGATAAGCCAGGCTTACAACACTGGTAAAATAACTGATCAAAGTTCACTTTCTTGAACTTCATTTCTCACATATTATTGAAGTCCACGGATATGCTGCAGGTGACCACTTATGAACTTTTAATTCTCTTTATTTCCAGAACCAAGAAACCTCCTTAAAAACACTATGATAAAAGTCTTTATCAAACAGTATGATATACGTCTGGATTAAAAAAAAACAAATCAACCTATTCTTTTTTTCTCTTTAATAAGGCCTGATTGTTGAAAACTTCCTAAAGTGCCTTGGCTGAAACATGTTGTTTGCAAAACGAAGAAAGCCTACATCTAAGAGTCTTTTATTAGAATTGTGGCAAAAAAAGAATGCAAAACACTGGAGGAAAGGAGTACATTTTACTGAGAAAGGGAAATGTTCTATTTAAAATGTAAAAGTTCTTTGAATTATATATCTTGTGTTAGTTCCATTAACCCGACAGACCTGAAATATCTTTTTTCTGGTTCTACTGATTAACAGAAATTTCACTTGCATCATAATGCAATTAGTTTAAAGAAGAGACACATATTTTATTTATTTTCATGAATTACAGGCTCTTTAAGAAATAAATTCTACAGAAACATGTTTATTCCACTTATAATTAATAATTGCCCCTTATGCTCATAACTATGTTTGTAGAGTTGGGTCCTGTATTGACTTTTTATACCTAGCACTGTAGAAAGATATATGTTCAGTGATAAGCAGACATTAAAAAATAGAAACTAATTGCTCTTCCATGAGAAGGTATGAGGAAGAGAATTAACAAATCAACATTTATTTCCCATCTGCAAATCTGAGTACTCCAGAGATTCTCAAGTACTGCAGCAGTCTCACCCACTTCACATCATTCTGTATCTCCTAAACGAAGAGCTGGACATTCTTCATGCAGTTTATTAAAACTGTTTTCTCAGACTCTGCTTTTGTAAAATTCCATCAATGCTGGCACACATGACTTTCACCTGGTCTCTATGAATTTCTCTTTTGCTGCAACTTGTGAAGAACTCATTGCATCTGGGGGGCAACAGCAGTCATGTTGTTCGTGATAAGGGTTATAATGAGGTGCAACATGTCACAGCACTGCTCTCAATGAGGTCAAGCTCTCGTTTCCCAGCTGTCCCTCCTCTGATAGCTTTAAACCCCCTGTGTACGGTCTCTACCTGACTATTTATTTTCCACTGCTGTGGGCATTTAACTTGCAAAGATGGATGAAGAGAGAAGGGAGGCAAAGGTAAAAGAGCTACTGTTCTGTCAAAGGCATCACTCAGACGTACAGGACAAATTTCAGTGCTGAAGCCTAGTAACATTGGCTGCAAGGTATCACACCCAACAAGATATTAAAAGCAGCCCAAGATTTTTGTTTGGAGCCTCTAACCACATTTTATCCAATCCAAAATACCTGGCTTAAAGCCAGTCTCTTTGTTAAATAGGTTTATGGACACAAGCTCATTACTTGTGTTTGCATTAGTACTACTCTGGAGTTCACCAGCAACATTTATCCCACTTTATCTGAGGTAGAATGAGGAGATCTGGTAATTACTGCTCACGTATTTTTAAATGTGGTCATCAATATCCTGCACACATGACTCTACATTTGTCTGCTTTAAGCACTAACAACATACAAGATGTCAGCTTCATCTTTTATTCCACGATTTTGCTTGAAAATACAAAACCTATCTCAGCCACTCCTTGCCTATACCAGAAACATCGTGGTTTGCTGATTCATTTGTTCGCATACCTTTCTTAAAAAAGCAAACAAGGTTTATCTGTGCTCTCCTGTGCTGACACATACTCTACTATCGGTCACATTTGGGAGAAAACAACATTTTTAGAGTTTAAAATTTTTTTTAAAAAGGGGAAAAAAAAGAAAAGAAAACCCCCACAGATAGGAATACTACCAAAGTGTCTGAACTGGACTCTAGCAACATGTGTTGGCCATGTGTCTAACCCAGAAGACAGAGTCTATCAGCCTTGATGGAATGTGATTCTGTGAGTGGTATTCGCTAACCCTGCCTGAGGCATGTGCTGACATCTGTTAATGGATATGGAGAACAGTGCCCTATCTGCAGAAAGGTCTTGCTTCTCACACTCACAAAATGAAAGAAAAGAACGTTTGCCCAACAAGCATGTTGACCTGCACACTGAATAATTGAGATAAACGGCAGTCAGCTTCCACAAGGACTGCAAGTACTGCAAGTCAGCTTCATGAATTGTCCTTCTCACTAATATATAAAAAGCAGAGTCATGGTTAACTTTTATAAACTGAAATCTCCATCTCTTTCATACTGCCAGGGGAAAAAAACTGCAGCAATTTCTGCCAGTCAATATATATAGGTATCATTTGAGAAGAAACATACATTTTGATAAAACTGCTTGTCTATTGCACATACCCACACTTGCTGTACTACAGAAAGTAGTACATGCTTTTCTCTGACATTAAGTTATAGCTGTTTATTATTAATCTTGCAATCTGTAAACAAAATTAATTTTAAAATATTTTGTGATCAAATTAGATTTTGGTGACTCAGACACCCTAATAATTTGCAACTTATAAAATCTACTATTTAGTTTCCCAATATGCAAGAGTGTAAAATGAAACTAACCCCTGAAATATTCCAGAGTATTCTTATATTTAATAAACTGTGTATATTTTAAAAAGCTCTGGTCATCATCCCCACCCTTCAGCTAAAGTGAATGAATCCAGACATAATATAAAATAGCATGAGCAAGATATAGAGGAGAAAAAATCCCCTGAAACATCACAGATCTCCACAAACAAACCCAGAACATATGATATTTTAGTATGAAACCACAGCTTGCTATTAACATGAATAAACTATCCGATCAAACACATTAACAAAAGTAATTTGAATTTATTGACATAAAACCCAAGTTAGAATAGCTAATGAATACATAAAATTATTAGCAAACAATTTGCTATCCAGAAAGTGGGCTCCAATCAATGAAGTTTTTTTTTGCTGTATAATTGTCTTGTGTCTATTTAAGAGACCCATAGGGAAAGTATATTCTTTCCTGACATGGAAAAAACATTTTAGAGGAAGTTCTATAGAGAAATATAGTAATTTAACCTTGTTCCTTTTACCCTTCCATATTAGTCTCTCTCAAATGCTGAGCAAACTAGCAAAGGAAGAACTGGAGATGCAAATGAAAGACTGCAGGATCACCAAGTAGCACAACTATTATTAACAGTAGAACTTTTTCTTTTCCTTCTTATAATTTCTTCTAAAGACAGTACAGGGACTACAGAATTCTCCATCAGGCTTACTCTTGCTACATACTGTCTCTGAATAAAAAGACTTAAAAAAATTTTTCACCCAGAGATACTTATCTTTGTACATCATATGGACAAGATAGGTCCTGATCTAAATCAGTTTCTCTGCTTACAAATATGATCTGAAAAGCTTTGTACTGTACAATGCCACCTGGTCTTTAAAAAAACTCAAGAGATTGCAAAGATTATGATCTAATGTGCAACAATTTTTTTTTTAACTAAATAAGACAGACAAACCATGGAATTCAACACAGACTATATTATTCCTCCCATCCCTTTTCAAATTATGAAGCTCCCACGGTTCCTAATATAGAGTTTTGGATTCTCATTCCTTCAAGAGTGAAAGAAACAGTATTTCAATATGTATAAGTAAAGACTGAATTGATAAAATGAGCAAAACCCGCTCATTTACTTTTTTATGTGTGTAAGTTACTGACACAGAAGAAAAAAAAATTCACTAGTCTCAGATACATTTCAGAGAGGTAAAACTGACGCTATTTTCTTAATTTTCCTGTTGCATATTTCTCAAAACTGTTTCCAAATTAATCAAATTAATTCCAATCTTCAACCTGTAGTGAAATCACCTCATTCACAACTGAATTATGATCTTGTCTGCCTGAAACATTGTAACTATTTTTCAAATCACAGACAGGATTAGGATGAAAAGCAGAGTATCACAGAAAAATTATATTTTCTTTTGCTGCACACCGCTTCTTCATCCTGTTTGTTATAAAGGCACCAGGAGGCAGATGTGAAGAGAGGAATCCACAGGTATGGCAAAACCCATTCCTGTCTACTGGGAAGCCTTTACTTCTTCATTATATGTTAAAAAACTAATTACTGTGCACACAAACTATTTCTTCCTTTCATTCTTACTCTAAAATACTGGTTCAGCATTAAAGAAAAAAAACTGAAGAATCAACTGTTCATAGTGCAATCTGATACTTGGGGCACAAAGACATAATAGAATAGAATTTAGACCACTTGTGTGGGCAAAATTGCAGTTAGAGCACATCAATGGGAAAAGCTAGAGAGCAGTCATGCTGGCCCAAAGAACCTCACATCTAGACCAACAAAGTTCTCCCAACACTGGCCAACAGAAAATATAAAATATAAAATATAAAATATAAAATATAAAATATAAAATATAAAATATAAAATATAAAATATAAAATATAAAATATAAAATATAAAATATAAAATATAAAATATAAAATATAAATAAATCGTATGTCCTTAGCATAGTCTCACAATAGTAATCTTTTGCATAGTCAGAGGTTTGGGCTCTTCTTGCTTAACAAGAATGATGGAATTTTTTCATCAGTTGGTCTGAGTATCTTGAACATCAGTAAACTACAGTCAGTGAATACTTGAGTGCTACAGCTTGGCTGCCAAACAGAAAAATGTCTGCTCTTGTGCATTTCTTGGCCTGAGACAATTTCCACCAGACATTCAAATCATACCATAATTCTAAAGTAAAAAAGTAAACTATAATCTGCGATAGTGCACTGTTGAAGAGCAATTGGTAATCATTACTCAAATGCTCAACATTTGAACATTTTCACCTTTGCTACCTGCAACAGTCAGAGGCAAGAGTTTTCCTCTTGAACTCCTCAAAGATAAGATTCCTTTTTGAAGAGAAATTTAATCATTAGAGAAAGTACAAATCTTATTTTCTGTTACTCCAAACCATCCAGATCATTATTTTAATCAAAATAAACAGCTTATGTAAAAGAATATGTTAAAACCTCTGTTCAAATGCATCTCAGCAGGTCTCCAGGGAGTCTTCCATATTAAAAAAACTCCTAGACAATGAAGTAATTTTCTACTATCTGCAATATAGTAAGTAAAGTGCAAAGTAGCTAAAGATTGACTGAAACTGAATTCAGACCTCAAGATTTGTCCTTTCTTCTTGTACCTTCTGACTCACTATAAAAGAGCGACTGAAAAATCATGTACCACATTTCAAAGACATCTTAGACTTTCACATTGTCCAACTTGTCCTGTGCTTTTAAGGATGCGCACCTCATAATCCATTTCTTTAGGAAAGAATTCCTCTTTTGTTCAAACTTTCTCTTTAAGAGTGCTCTATTTAAGGTTCCTGAGAGGTTATCTATGCCCAAAGATGTATTACATGAATGTTTACTGTGAAGCAAACATAACCCAACTTGGTTTCCACCTGCTTTCTTCACCACATGGCAAGAACCATATGTAGAGAACCCCAATTCCTTCCCTCAAAAAAATCTTCTAAATCATGTCTTCCATGCTCCCAGGAGCCAAAGGCAATTGAAACTTGCAAACAACATGCTGCAGATGGCGGTCATTTGCTTTTGTTTCCAAACTTTTCTCTTCATAGGTTAAGTGGGGGAAAAAAATCATAATGCTTTGTACATTAAAGATGTCAAATTAAATAAAAATCATTATTTTAAATACAGGCTAGAGAAGTTTTAATTTATTAAGACTCTAGCTTAAGTATAACAACGCATCTCTCTGCATTAGATTTTCTATCAAAGAAACAAAGCAGCCTGAACCTTTGAAATCCTTTTAAATAAGGTTAACTGTTCCTTGAACTACAAAAATAAATAAGCCAACAAAAAAATTACTGCCTTTTGGTAAACTTCTATACTGATTTTGATGAGTTGTTGAAACAAGTTGTTTAGCTGGTTTTTTTTGCCATTTCATTTGAGTCCTTTTGCCTTTGTTTATAAATGAGTTCTGCTAATTATCAAGCAATCTGAGCTTTTTACTGCATTTTCCCCCTTATTCACATCTTGGCATTTTTTAACTCTGGCATTTGAATGCCGTTAAATATATGCTAAGAGGTCTTTTGTTAGGTTACAGAATGGTCTGAGTAACAACACATTAAAATTTATTCTTCATTTAAATCGTGGCCATGACTGATGCAAAAAATACATCCTGACACAGTAACTACAAAGTTCCTAAAAGGTTACAGACGTGACTATTAAGGCCCTCTATTGTAATAAGCTGCACTGTTCACGAGAGCAATTAAGCTGATGCTTTAGAATTAAGCACACACAAAGCCAAAGGACTTAGGTAAATGGTTAAATACTTTCCTGAAATGAGGCCTAACTGTACAGAAGGCACTCAACTAAGCAGTGTATCTGCATGGACTAAATGTAAGATTGTTCATTATTGTGCTGATGTCAGAGGAAAACTACCCCAGCCAAAGAAGAATGTGTGAACACAGCATTTTGTGATATGAAACATGATAATGAAGAACTTCATACTGAGAATTATTTATTACCAATATTATTACAGTAATTCCTCTTATGCCTTTCCATTAATTACTCTATCTCTGGGAAACTGAACTACAGATAACTTAGTGGTCAATACTTGACTCTTAATCCACAGAGGGAAAGGGTTAAAAAGCTTTTACTTTAATGAGTGGGCACCTTTTATAGCACAAAAAAAAATTCTTACTGGGATTAACATTTTAAATATGGTTCTTTGGCCCATTAGAAGGTCATGACATTACCAGCACTATCTCTACACTAAGCAAGATAACAAATGACCTGAGACTTTATCAATACACTATCATTGATCTTTACCACTAATCTGAATATAGCTGGCAGCACATAATTCCTGTGTGTTTAAACATTAAAGCTTAATTCACTTCAGCCATGTAATTTTCTCGCTTTTATACGCTGAGATGACGCCCTTGATTAAATACTCAGACAGCAAAGGACTAAAAACACTACTGGCTCCATTGGTTAGTATCAGCTGTGTATGCTTGTGCTGTGAAGAAGCACAGTCTGTTCAAATGAGGGTGCTGGTAACACATGGGGTACAGAATATCCTCTCTTGTTAATGCACTACAAATGGGTAAATTTGTGAAAAGGCTAATTGAAACCTGTTCTTCCTTTTGAAATCAATTATTTTAAACTTCTCAACCTGAAACACAGAGATCATTTTCCAGTGCAGCACAGCAGAGATGACTTCTTAATATGTTGGGGTTGATTGGCTAAACATTGTTTTCTCAATTCCACAGTCTTAAAATTAGATTTTTTTAAAAAATCTGATTTACATAGTTATTTAAATTCTTCAAAATGTAAAATTCAAGGGTCTTCATTCTGCTAACAGTGAAAAAACCGCCACTGTTTCCAAAATTTTATTAAATTGAAGTCTTAGCAATTTCACTTAGCCACAAAACAGCCACTTAGTAATCTGAGGCCTTCCATCAACAAGTATAGAAAAAAATCATCTTGACAAGAATAATTTACTTTTAAAAATAGATTAAATATGGTGCAAACCTCTCAGACTGTTCAATAATGAATGCTTATATTCATTAATAATGGAAAGAATCTGTCTTCTGAAATAAAAAAAACTTAAACTTTTTTGTTACTCCATACTATTTTTTTATGCTACAGAAATATTAAGAAATTTACATTAATAGTAATAATTTAGATATCAAGTAGACCACTTGGACAGACAAACTCCAACTAAGCAGAACAGCTGATGCTGTGATTACATAGCTGACTGTTTAAATGGAAATGCAGAATTAGGTACACATTCACAACACATGCATGGTTATACCAAAATAATGTCTACAATTTCATGGTACACACTAGGAACTAAAATTATATTTATTGCCTAGGCTGATAAGCTTTCTCTTTTGAACAAGAGTTCTTGTCTTCCCGAATCAGAGTAATATAAATAAGCATGAACACAACCTAGCACTTCAATAGAAGAAAAGAGGGTCTTAATGACAACAGGTGGAGCAAAACAGGTATTACTCAAATACTTGTTGATAGGATTCAAGAGTGCTCAAGGCCATCTGATGCTTAGGGCCACAGGAGAAATCAGCAGAGAACTAACCTAGCTAATTGTCTGCCTTGATTGTGATGGTTCTGATTAGAAGAATAATCAGCTCTCAGCAGCCCTTAGGCAAAAATGCCAACTGAGGGTTTTTTTTCCTGTCTGATGGTGGTGCACTGCAGAATGAAAGCCAGATCACATCATTAAACCACTCTTCCAAATATTAAAGAGTTTCCTATATGAACAAAACCAATAATTCCTGTTGTAATTAGCTTGAACATTCTCCCCCTGTCATGTTGAGACTGCATTCATACAGGCTAAAAAAATGCTGACCTCCAGTTTTTCTTGGATATGGAGAAGCAGTCACACTTAATGACTGAAAAAGAAGAGCTATATCACTTCAGCAGTCCTGGACCATCAAAAGGATATTTAAGGCTTAATTAAATTATTAAGAGTTGGCTTATATGACACAAAAAATATTTTGAATTCTTTTTTACTGTTGTTTTGAGTGATTCTATCTAAATATGTCCATCCATAATAAAACACCTACTTTCCTTTCTTTAACTTCATCATCTCTATCATTTTTTTCAGTACATGATTTACATTCCCAATCATCAGGAAAACTTAAAGCCAGATATATTAAAAATAGATTTTGTACTATATTTTCTCAATACTGCTCTCTTCTGTATTATGGGACTTTTGCTTTCTGACTACAATAATCTTACCCTTCCATTAGTTGCTGCTGTAAAAAAATGCGAGTATTCATTTGAATGCAAAGTAATATGTATTGACAATTATATTCTCAATACAGATGCACATTTTGCCACTATTTTTGCACCCTGGTACATTAGCTAATTTAATAAACTCTAAAACAGTTAAGCATATCACACACAAAGAGCTTAAAAGCAAAAGAACAAAGGATCTCAAAACAGCTTTTCATAATGATTTAGCTATAACACACACAGAAGGAAAGCCTTAAAAGCAGCTTTCAGTGTTTCAGTTATGCAAGAAGATCTAGGCATCCCTCCATAGAGCTGACTGAAAAAGTGGATCAAAAGCATGTCTGAAAAACAATTATCTACAATGTGATACTGGCCATTTCATAAGGGAAAGCAAAGTCTGAAACAACTGATCTTTCATGTCCTCCTTTTAAGAATGTCCACACTAATAAAATGAAATACCTCATTGACAATAAGTCATAAATGTCTGAATAGCAAAAAAAATTAAAATCAATAGTCACTAAGTACATTTGACACCTGAAGGTAATTACATATATGGGAATCCTGACAGGAGTGATTTCTCCTCTTCCCATTTTGAGCTATCTGTCTTCTGGAACGTTCACTGAAAGAATGTATCAAACTGTCTATTAAAAGGACAACCAAAATATGCAATAAACACATCCATATTTTAGCCTCTGACCCTTGAAAGCCAGCACATTTTTCACATTCTTCTAGTCAGGATAAACAAGAATCATCTAGCTGTGTGTATCTCTGCCCAGACCTGTTCACATGGCTCGCGGGTCTGGTCCAGGGGGAGATGTGCAGAACCCTCACATTTGCAGCTGTCAAGAGTGTGGCCCGAAATCATTTAACCAAAGAAGGAATGAGTAAATGTGTGAAAGAGTTTACTGCAGGCACAGTTTATAGATCCTGGATGTGTCAGGAGACCATATGCCTTTGCCAAATAGAAATTTTCTTGAAATGGCAACTGTCCCCAGCTCTCAAAATTCTGTGCAAGCACCAAAAGAGAAAAAAGGGTATTTTCTCCCAATCCAAACTCCCTCCAGCTATCTCTCCTCAACATTGTAGTTGGGACTCAAAGTATTCTAGAAACAAAAACTTTTTCAGATGACTCAGTGTGAGCTGCTCATTTCATCAGGACTTCTAATGAACTGTAAAACCATAATTTTGGTCCAATTAACACTGGCATTCCAGCTCCCTTAATATATGACAACCCTGACTTACTGAAGCAGAACCTCTGGTCTTGACTCTTCAGTGTCTAAGTTCCACCTGCATGATTTTGTTTTGCTAGCAGGATTTTCAGTCCATTTTTAATGCATATATACATACATGCACCTCCTACACCTTACCTTGGGGTAAACAAATATATATTTATATATATATTACTCCAAGCAGTCTTCTGATATGAAATCCAGTAAACCACTCAACCATACTGTAATTAGAACTAATAGATAATTGAATAAAGTTTTGATTGCATTACTTTTTTCACTTAATTACCCTGTTGATGCCTGCTGGCTCACATTGATATGACTGATAGCAGAAGTCAAGGGCATTGCCTGTGCTCCTACAAAACCTGGTCACTGTCAGAATGTGAGCCAGCCTTGGAGAGCCAGACTGTGCTCCTCTGTTTACCACCTCGATCCCAGTCTCCAGAGAGGTACTAGTTACGCAAAACTGTTTGTAACCCTCTCCTCAACTCCAAAAATTGGTTTCTGGGCTAAAGGCTTTCTCCTGCCCCCAAAAGCAGTGTGCAGTATTAGGAGTGCACAGCAACACCACAAACGGCAGAAGAGCAAGCTGCTCTCAGAACTGCAATATGGCCAGGCAAGGTTTGCCTGAACAAGTAGAGCATGAAGCTGCACTACTTTCAAGGTTTGTAGTACTCAATGTCTGTTTCAGCCGAAAGACACATCCCAGACCTTTCAGTACCCATTAGACTGCAGAAAATTTAAACATCCTCTTGGTACAAACAGTAAAAGTCTCAGTGTAAACAAATGTTCCTATGAGCTTAACCAAACCACTGATGACCCATAAGTAGTCTCATACAAGGGTCAATGCAGAAGAGTTTCCTTACTCACTGACTTATTACAGCTTCAGGAAACAACTTGGGTTTTTGCACTCTAAATCCCCCTTGTCAGTAAGGCTAAGATTTACATCACCAATAAATGTTCAGCAGAGGTGATTTGGATTGAGCTGGCTGGGTTACATCCAGTATCTACAAAACTCTCACATTTTTGTTTACAGCCTGCCTGATGGATTTTGCAGATCAACATCAAACATATTCCCTGACAGTAGAATAACTGTGCTGCGTTCTTCACTATTTGCAGTGAAGAGCTGTAAGATACAACGTTCCTAATCTTAGGATAGAGGCAATAGCTCTACACTCTTGTCTGTTTTGGGCTAAAGCTGTGACAAATCAAGGCTGTTATTTTCCATCCAGATAACATTCTCCAGAGCAGGGCTCTTTTGACTTAAACACAGCAGGAGAGGTAAGCAACAGCAGACAACTTTAAAGGCTTCACCCATCTAACTTACCAACTGGAAAAGTGAAAAGAAGCCTTTCATCACACCTACAGACTGTCAGCAGGACCTTGAATACCCAGAGGATTGCACACCACAGCCACTTAGTACCTGACTAGGTATTATTCGGAGTTAGACCCATCAGGTGATGAGCACCAAGTGTCACAGTACAATGGCGGCATTGCTACCACATGGGCTCTCTGCTTTCTCTTAAAAAAGCCCTAATTTCTGCACAATGCTGTCATAAAGAAGCTCATCAAGGCATTTTAGTTACTGGAAAAGAAGAATGCATTAATATGCATTGACTATCCACCTTCCTTGTCTGATATGACCGACAACAACAAGGCAGGTAGACAGCCTCCAGGAGGGAAGGCAAAGCCCCAAGTGGTAGAGAAACACCTGAACAAATACAGTCCAGCGTTGGCTACATAACAAACTTCCTATATGCAGTCCTACCTTGGATTTTCTCTGGTAAAAACAGCAGTATATAACTGCTGTGGGAAAATAACCACAGATGACTGAGCCATTTGAACACTATGAGGACACATAAATATCCAATTAGGAAGATGAGAGGAGCAGTACAGCCAACTTTCAGATTTATCTATTTCTACAATTTCAACATTCAGTTTTGTTTTCTGCAATGCAGTTTGAACAGCTGCACAGACAGGAGACTTGCCAACATCAGGAGTAGTTTCTGCCACCTGAACTTTACCCAAATCTCTTCATACAGTCAGAAGACAGAGGCTCTCACATAAGACCATTTCCTTGCTGAAGCAGTCACCACAGGCATCAGCTGGGAAGAGCTAGCTGTAGTCTGTAGGACGAATAAATGTGTAAGCACTATTGCTGTGCAGCTAACTTTTGGTTTTGAACATGAGAGGCATTTAATTATTTTAATTAGTATTTTCTAAAATTTAGATTTCCTTTTTATATGCTGAAATAACTGTTTCACCTTCTGCAATTGTTGTCCCTAAAACTATTCAATGAACTGAACACGAATTTATGGATATCTTTAGTTCACCTGAATCTAAGTTTTAATTATGATTTTCATGCAAACAAAAACAGCTGAAAAATAGAACTCTGTGAAGCAATTTGATTTTCTGCCTCTCAATAAAGACTAAACAGACATTTCAGGAGCAAACATAATACAAGTCAGCTCCTTTCACAAGAGGCAGTAGTCCCCTCATTCAAATGGAGAATGAGTGAGAATATGAGAAACAACAAACTAGTGTTTGGGATGCATATTAGTGTGTGAACACAATACATAAAAGGAGAAATAAGAAGATGGAGCATAAGATTATGTTAACAAAGGACTAGAACTTGCTGTCACAGAGATCAGTTTCAGCTAGGCAAGGGTTCAGAGGTCAAAAGGAGTCCAAAGCATCCTCCCCCTCCTCTTTCTCCACACTGTGTTTCACATCAGAAGTGATTCCTGGGGCTTACCTCTGCCCCAGCTGCCTTCCTGCCTCACAGCTAGGGACCACTCCAGGGAGCAGCAGCCCTCTCTTCCATGTCCCTCTTCCATTCCCTCCATATTCCCGACTGTGGCTTTAGCCCAGTGTCTGGGATCCAGCTGGCAGAACGGCACTGCTTGGTGGGCAGGATGAATGACGGGGAATCCTTGCTGCCTCCCTGCTCACTGTATCAGCTCTCAAGGACATGCTTGCCAAATGCATGTCACCAGGCATACGCAGCACCTGGCAGCTCTCACCAGAAACCTGGCTGGAAGACTTTAGTCCCCCTTTAAACTATTTTATTACTATAACTTTATTTTGTTTTTAATAACAGCATAATGTTTTGTTTAGGCACTTTACAGACCTACTGCCACCCTGTAAAGTCTCAAGTGTGCACAGTGATGAAATGCCTCAGGGAGCTAGTTTGCAGTACATGAGGTAACATCAGCTTTGTAATTTAATTCCCAGTGCATTTCACACATTTGGGAATTAGAAATAAAATCAAACTAAGTTTCAGAGAGTAAGTTTCATCAGATTGTGAAGGGAAAAACAAAAAAGAAGGGACAGCGAAGTCCGTGCCAGAGAATAAATGCATCAGAGGTGGGTAACAACTGTCAGTGCAGGAATATACTGGTATTTGCCCTGGTATAAAAGTGGATACATTTATACTATCAGCTGCCAAAGGCCAATGAGTGCACCTGTGTACATTACAAGGCAAGCAAATTCTGATGTCCTTTTCTGAGTGATTTCATATCCTGATCTTTTAAGTTGCCATCTTAGTTCCAATTTGTGGATAAAATATTCCAGGGACCATTTAGGAAACAGAGCTGGACATTAAGCATGCGAAATTACCACAGAGCATGCATTCCCCAATTCCTAAACACATGTAATACACCAGCAAGATATTCTAGATTTCTTCTTCTCCATATTTACTAGACTTGTAACAACATACTGTCCCTTCACTCACGCTATAAACTGCACCTCAGCACCACAAGGAATACAATAGAGCTCGAGGTCTGGCATGACTGGCTTGCCAAGTCAGTGTAACAGAATTACATCCAATAAGCAATTACAGCTTGGTGTGGCCATTTTCTGCCAATCGGTCAAGACAGGGATCTTTCCCTACCCTCACTTAACTTTTTGCCTGTTACAAAGCAAAAGGAGTGATTTATAAAGAACTCAGAACTCAGATTTATAAAGAAAGCAAAAGTGCTTTTTGACTTAGCACTTGCTTTGTACATATTGATGAGACAAGGAAAAACCTGAAACTGGATCAAAGAAGGCCCCCCCAACAAAGAAGTTGTGGACTCCATCCATTTTTTGCCATGCCGTCTACTACTGCAAGCTGACTATTTTTGCTCATAAGAGTATACAAACTATCCCTAAGTGCAAAATGGATACAGCACAAATAGATTTTGTAACACCACATAGATGCGTTGTATGAATAATGAGGTTCAGCTGCAGCCTGACACACAGAAAGCATATCAGCATAACTGATTTTTTGAAAAGGTGACTGAGTATGATATAATTCAGCAAAGGAAAAATACAAGAGAACATCTACCCTTGATATAACATTCCCTTGCATTTTTAATACACTATTTGCTGGGGAAAACAGTAATTGAAGTCACATTGAATCATATTCTCCCTACAATTAACTCTGATCACATAAAATGAAAAACTGGGACCTTCTTGCCCATGTAGTCTTTATCAGCTAAGTCCAACTACTTATAAAAAGAGATAGTTTGTTGGTACAAAACACTCCAGAAAAAGCAGCATATCCACCTGAATATCCTCAGCTTTTAAAATTCCAGTTATCTAGATTCTCCACAGCTATTTGGAAACTCAGAGAAGTCAGACAAGTCATCACTCAAAATGAAAATGGTAAGAAATTGTATAATTCTGAACAATTCACAGCCTGTGAACAATTCATTCTCAGTCAGGAATGTAGTCTTTATACATAGTCATGGGTAGTATTTTCCTCTGACTAGCCATTCAAGCTGGTCAATAAAATTGGGTGACTACTGTCATCCCTGAATTACCTAGGGTAAGAGGCAAGCAAATGCTATGGGTAATAGAAAAGTCTGTATAACGTACCATGGATATTTTACTTCAATATATTCACTGGGTTCATAAAGCTCATTAGCACAGTTTTGTCAGCTCTACATTAGCCTCAGAGGCACTCAGCAGACACTACACCAACCTGTCAGGTCTCAGACACATTAAATAAACTTGAAGGCAGGACAAGTGTCTTTTCCCTAGCTTTTAGCCCCTTGGTAGCTCATGGGGTTTAAGCACTGCCTTACTACCTTCTCCATTCCAGAAGAACATGGCCCCTGGTGGCTCAGGTCCCTAGCAGCCTCCCTGCCCGGCAGCCCGGCACAGATCTCCCACAACTGCGCGCAGCTCACGGTCTGGCACTGGTAACTGAGCTGACTGTGACCCCCTGGCTTCAACACCAGGAGATCTGCTCTCCCCTTCACCCCCTGCACCTCCCAGAGCTTCCCGGGAAGGAGGGGACGCCCCAGCCCCAGATGCTTGTGGCCATGTCTGCATCTGGGCAGCCCCACATTGACCCCTTGCTCATCACACAGTTGAAAGGTGTAGTGACAATACAATCCAGGCTGCCTTCTTAGGCAGCAGACAACAGTAACAATCGATTTGAAGCACACCAGACGTTAAACAAGTACAGCAATAAGCCGATTAACTGATTTAATCAAGCTGATTTTTAAAAAAAGTCAATTATCTAATACAAGCAATACCTTTAAATAACCATCTAACTTATTTAATGGCTCCTGCAATATTGTAAAATAGAAAATTAAACTGATCTCTGAATTTCTCACTAAATAGTTAGAGGTTTGATAAAAGCTTAGAAATTGAGAAGGAACTTTCTGCTTCAGATGACACAAGTTCCATTGTCCTACAGGCTGTAACTTCTTGATCAACTACTTCCTGCAATATTTCCTTTTCAAAACATTCTATTTTATGTTTGCCTTAATATACTTTGGGTATATCAGGTGATCAATGAAACTACAGTAATGGTACTTCATGCTGAAGATCTTAACTGCATGTAGTTATTTGACAAGACAAAGACAGAAGCATTTAAGAGTCACATAATAAGCTTTTGGCTGAAGCATCTAGTCTTGCATTAAAGAATCTATCAAATAAAGAGAAAACAAAACATCTGCTCCACTGACAAGTTGGTGTTAGTACTGTAAATTGAACTGCAAACTCTGTTCCAAGTATGCCACCCACACGGCTGTATAAGAAACAATTTAATACACAAAGTCTGAACCTGTTTCCATTAATATCACTGGGAATTTTATCACTATCTTAAACTAGATTTCACAAAATGTCTTGCTTCGTGCCTGCAGATTTAGAAATAAAATAATTTTTTTTAAATCATCACCAGAGTAGCTAGGCTTTCAGTTGTGATTCTTCTGATGAGTCTCTCATGTGCTTTAAAAAGCTCTCTTCTTTTTCCAGGTTCAGATTAGTCTCTGCTCACCTTACTTCTGTTTACAACAGAAAACTTCTGTTTCTACTATGACAACATCAAGAAAAGGAAAACAGAAAACCAATATAACATAAGAAATTCATTCAAAACAGCTGGATACTAACACTCTGCCTGAAAAAAGCACAGTTTTCTTAAATAAATATGAGGAAGTATTAACATTGAATTGTTTCCCTTAAGGAATGGTCCCCTATCTGTATATTTGAGACATAATGTTGCTTTTAACTGTATGACCTTTCTCTGAACAATCCCAAAAGCCTCTTCCCAGCCAAAAATTTCAGAAATGGATAGAATACCTCTTAAATCACTATGTGGCAAGGAAATAGATTAAGCTAAGAATATGTTTTCTAAAAAAGCATTCAGAAATATAATCACTAGGGCTTAACACTGCAGACACAGTAAAAATGTAATATTGATATAATTCAGAACTGTAACCAACGGAATTACTAGATTTAGATAATATGGCTGAGAAAACTCCTACCAGAATTCATCTACAAGTGATATAGGTGGATAGGTTGAATATATGCTTTACACACAACAGCTGAATATATGCTTTACATAGTTTTATATAAATTCACAAACCTCTCCCCATCCCATTTTTTCCCTTCTTTTGAGGATGGGGAGGGAAGCAACATGGAGAGAAAAAGGGTTAGAGGCTCTAATCTGAAAATGCTACAATTGTACTGAACTCACGATCTGTTTTAAAGGTATAAAGGTGCAGTTATTAAACTATATATCTGGGAATGAAATGTTTATCTGGCAAACCTCTTCTAAAAACAGCAGTAATTTTCTTATGCAGGGTTCACTTTCAGTAAAGCAGGAGGGGATTTAACTGTAAAGGAAAGTCACTCAAAGCAATACATAAAATTTAAAGAGCACCGAAGAACTTCAAGTATGAAAAGCTTTTAAGATACAGTAGAAGCAATTACTTGCTGATACAGCATCAGGAGGAAATTTATTACATGCAATTTCACTGAGAGACAAATAAGAGGCACTCTTGCTCTGAAGCAAGTTACAGCAAAGTATTTTGGCCCTGGCTTTGCCCATAAAATGCTGCAGCTTTCCATTCCCTGCCTGGCATGTAATTTGACTTCTTGATTGAGATAATAGAGTGATACAATTCAGGTCTCCACCACACTCAAAACTGCATTAAATTTGGAAAGAAAAGTTGCTGCAGATTGTATGTCCTCAACCAAACTGAAACAAACTTCAACTGAAATAAATTTGTTTCAACATCTCAATTATTACTTTCTCCAACAGAACCTGAAATCAAATAAAATAATACACACAAAAAAATGTACACCAAAGAGCTTTTTTCCCCAAGTTTTTTTGTTTAAGGGATGAGCGGCATTTCATGGCCACCTGTGTCCCCAAACCTCAGGGACAGCATTTGTAAAGCTCTTTTTTTCCCAACTTTCATGTCAGTTCATGGAGCTGTGGGCAAAACAGCACCAAAAATTTATATGTGTGACCAAACATAAGCAACTCGTGTTTTCTTCAGTGACCATCTTATAATACACATTTTTGCTTTTTCCACCAGCTAGTATTTTCACACAACAAGCAGGTGACTACATGTATCCTGTCATAAACAAAGGAATGTTCTTGAATCTGTTGATTTTTAAAAATACGGTTCCTTGTTTTTGCTTGCATTCCTTGTGTTTAGCATGGTCTTACATTGACTTAAGAAGTACTCAGAAATGACTGGCACTTCTTTCTATCCTGCTTCTTATTTCCTTGAAAATTTCTTCAGCTTCTTTCTTGAAAAAGAGAGCTCCATGAACACAACAGATTTAAGATTCTCTTATGATAGCAATTTAAAATTGAAAATAAACCTTGCGGAAAGAAAATTCATTGATGTATTCTTTCTGCAAACATGGTTTAACATTTTGGCCAAGCCCAGATTGTTCTCATGTCATAGTAACTACAGAGAGAATTCAGACCTCTCCAGTTGAGAGCACATGAAGCAGATAATCAAAATACTTATTACAATCGGCTCCTAAGTAAATTCATCACAGGTTCAGAAAAAATTCACTGAACACTTAATAATGCAGAGTTCCCATCAATTTTTATTACTGTTTTTCTAAAGGGACTTCCACTTAACAAAATTATTTTGTCCAAACACATTAGCCTCACAGCTTGGGGACAGCAAGGAATGTAGAGAAAAACCAGAGCAAGGTCATGGCAAAATAGTCCTCCCAGATTCCAGGGAAGGGATTGCACAGCCATGCTCTTTACACTCCCTACCTCCTACACAGTCTGCAGGACAAAGTCGCACAGACCATATCATTTATCTTGTGACTACAATAACAGTTACAAAATTGTAACTGGGGCCCAGAAAGAGAAGTAGAGAATGAATGAATGAGTACCCACACGTACTGGCATTCACACTACAGTAGGGAACCTCATACTCACACAGCTGTTTAAGGGTGCATAAATTTCTAGTCAGGGCCTTTGAACAAGCCTAAGTATAGCCAAAGTAAAATTTAATATCCCACTTAGATGTGTTAATTCAAATAAGGAAAGCCAAAATGTGTTTGCACTGATAATTCTTTTTAAGCATTTCTTAGCAGGGATTATGTATCTTTTTTGTCCATTAGGATATGTTGCACTCACACACACATACAGGCACATAGAGGACATTCTTCTAGGACTTGCTGAGACAACCAACTGAACAACTGTGAAGCCAGCAGAAATTATAATTTGCATGGATGTTGGAAGAGACTGTTTCATCAGATGCAGTACAGCACAAACAATAAAAAATTAGAAGGAAAAGGAAATGAATGCTTGTTTTACAGGTACAGATTTTTTTCCAGACTGCACAGTAGACAAGCACTTACTAAAGATGGAAAAATTTATGGTGCTTGTTACTTAAATTCTCATTTCATCTCACATGGTTAGCATCTACCACATCTATATTCTGTAAGAAACATGTTTGCTAGGTTGTTGATATGGGATTATTTGCCTTGCCTGGCTTTTAGATGAAAAGGATGTGTTTCACTATTTCTCTTCTGGTCTCTGCAGAATTGCAGTTGTGCTTGCCTTGAAAGAGAAAACTAATATGCGTGTCAGGTGCACAGCTAGCATAAATTAGATGGAACAAATATATCTACATAAAATCATCTTGAATGGTATTTAAAGGAACATTAAAACACAGATGCTTATTTATTTAAGCAAGAGAACTCTTGAAAATGCTTCTCCCAAAGCCCGAAAGTTGAAAAGTTGAAAACCAGTTAATAATAAAAAACCAACCAACCAACCAACCAACCAAGCAAACAAACAAACAAAAAGCGATTTTAACAAAGATATAAACAGGCAAGACATATATGAAAAAAAATTAGAATTTAATTTCAAACAATCTTCCTTAGGCAGAGAGTTTTTAGCATGTACTTCATGTACTTTCAAGAAAAAGAGGGGAGAAGGTGTTTTTGAGAAAACAAACTAATGGTTATATTATAAGGATAACAGAAGAAAATGCAATTCTATAGTCTCTCACTTGTAAGTAAATGACTTTGTAAGATTTCAGCTCGTGCTAGAAGCGATCCTTTCACAGACATTCCAGAATCATAAGCATGCCAATCAACAATATTTAGAGGAGGGGGCTCACATTCCAAAGGTGTTTTTGAAATACTCCAGTACTCAACCACCACACTCCTATGTTTCAAGGAGTTCCCTGGGGTCCTACAATAAAAGCCCTCCTCCACCTCCTCCTTCCTTTGGCACACACAGGTATTTTGTTTTCTGGAACCAACTTTGAATCAGCAACTCCGACAGACCTAAGAACTGAACTAATATGTTAAAAGCCAAGATTAACCCTTTGTACCCCAACAAAACTGAACACAGATGTGGTGTGCTTTAGTGATTTAGTGAAAATGGACCTAAAGGATATCATTGAAATAAAATTCAACACTAGTATGCACTGCATTACAGGACATTGGCTCTAGACAGCTAGTGGACAAAACCTTCCTTTTATATAATGTTAGTATCCTCACAATACAACATCTGCTAATCTCCAGCTGACAATGGAAGAGAACAAAAGCAAGAATGTTTTGTCCCTCTCTCTTTCTTTTTCTTTCTTGTTCTGCCCTGTCCTGGAAAGCCCTTCTCCTTTTACAGTTTCCCCATCTTAGACAGTTATGGGAGAATCTCCTAGTGAGGGAAATAAGAACCTGCACAACAGAACAGCATTCCATTCAAAAAACCTCTTGAACCAACAGGGTAGGGCAACTTGAAGCAGAAGGAATGAGTTTTTCCAGTCAAGAAATCCCTCCTGTCCTTCTTTCCATTCACCTTTCCAGCCTTCTCAAGACCCTCTGTCAGGCTGCACAGAAAGACTCAAATTTTATTTTTGATAAATTTTCTTTTGAAATAGCAAATTGAAGAGGGAAACACCAGTGAGTTGTCACACAATTGTACTTGGTACGAGAATTTGGCACAAAACTTCCACCTTAGCTGGTCCAAACAGCAATGCACTGTCCACAGAGTGGTACAGAAACATGAGGAATATGCTACTCCACAGCCAAATTCATGAACATTCTCTCTACTGTACTGAGAGTATACTGTAGTGTAAAATGTGCATTGCTTTCCTGTGCCCCTACTTAGACTTACAGACACTTTCCTTTTTTGCTCAGTCTCACCAGACAAAATGGCACTTGAGCCATCCTCAGGGTTGTTACTAAGGTTGATGAGATGATCTCACTGCTTTCAATGGTAAAAGACACTAATCCTTCAATACTTTCAATGCAAGTATTTGTTTTTGATGAAGTGAAGAGACTATTGTTGTGACAATTCTTTCCTTCTACAATACATCTGAATGCATAAATGTTGGTGCTCAGTGGACAGTCTAAGACAGACTACGGGGGTTTTGTTTTCATAAAGAGCTTGAGTTTGGTAAAAAGGAACAAGGTGCAATCAAGTAATCTGGGATGAGAACACTGCAGACCACAACTGTCAGCTTGATGTTTCTCGTGTGTAATTTTTCCACCCTTCCTAATATGTCTTCCAGCACAAAAGAGAATGCACAAATGAGACAAAGAAAGCCACATCCCTTCTCTGCCAGTGAATGCCATTATATATTTCCATACAATAAAAAATTTTGTCAGTGCAATTTAGCCTCTAAAAAAGGTTTGACTAACCAAAATACAGTAGAAACAAATTTCAAGGAGAAAAAGAAGTATATATCTAAATTATACCCTCCCAGCAAAAGATGTCATATGCAGTTCTTCCCTTATATAGTGATTCCAAGAATGTAAGAACATTCTCTAGTGATGAAATATGAAGAGATGATGATTTCCTCAAATTAGGAGGACATTAACAATTAAGTGTTAAAGTGAATATTGTTAAATTAAGGCAATTATAACTGTATTCCATGAAGAGCAATAGGAAATAATTACTCTTATTCTCAAGTGATAGATCTAAGAGAATGAGATTCCCAATCTTTAATTCATTAGATGGGCAGTTCTCATTTCCAAGTGTAAGAAAGAACCAGCCTTTCTTTATTGGAAAGGTATCTCCTATCTTTCATTACTGAAGTGTTCATGTACCTTCATGTCTTTTTGATAATATCAAGCAGCAAACTGAAGACATTTTCAGGAGATATCCATCTCTAGGTGCAATATCCTTCTAATCAATACTGTTCACCTCTTCCAGGTTCCTTTAAATGCAAAGTTCACCCAGAATCAAGGAGCAGTCATGCTCATATAGCACAAGAGATTTCCCATGTATATGCAAATACACCCAACTGATGGTTCTGACCCAGTCTGAGAAAAAAACTTAAGTGAGAAGATGTGCATGACATAGCACAGTTATCACCTAAAACCTGCTTTACAAAGAAGTTGGCCCATATTAACTTGCATGCTAATATGGCTGTCAATTATCTTTTTAATGTAAATCTTTCAAGAAACAAAGAATATCACAGTTTTTTCCATGGGATAATGAAGCTTTGATAAATTACTCGGGGAAGAAAAATGCACGAAATCTTATTTATCTATTTCTGACTTTAAACAGCAAAGCAAACCTAAGTGCATCGTTGGTGCCAAGCAAAACAATGCAAAAAAAAAATTAAATTGGGCATAATGACATCATCAATACCTCTAACCACCAAACAGACACTGAAACCTTTCCATCCTCATAAGCCTTCATTCTTTGCTGACTTTTATATACTATCACTCCACACTCTCCATACTAAACACAGAGGCACTGGTTGGCTGTAATAATTAGGAAAGCTTGCCAAAAAGATGTTAGCACAAGGAATGCGTCAGGTGACACACCATGCCTCCAAGGACCCTGGGACCTGTCAGCCTCTGTAACTATATCCTCTGGCCTGTCACAGTAGAGTTAATTAGAAACATCTGTAGTATAGAGATCAAGCAGAGGCATGGGAGGCAGCTTATTTGCACAAGAAAGGTACAACTCGTGGGAGGTAAAAAACCTGGAATCACAAACAGATACAGATCAGTTACATGAAACTGATCGGTTATCTGAGATATATGCACTTCTGAAATGAAACTACCCAAGTAATGCAAATGCAAGACTGATGAAAAGCCTTAACTGCAACACTGGCAAACTGACTGACTGACTGACTGACTGACTGACTGGAATCTTTACACTGAAGTCTCCCCACCAACATGCAAAGCACAATTTATCTATTCAGCCATTACATGACTGCTCCACTTGTTCCTCTGAAAAATGAACTACATTACCTTCACCTTATGTTTTTGCTAAGGATCTTATGAAAAGCTAAAAATTGCAATTTGCTTAATAAGAGTTTGTGTTGCACTTTATGGCAAGCTAGTTCCTTTAACTATGATTCCTTCCTTCTCCCAAAATGAGATGTACTTTGGAAAAGTTCTGTTAAAGGTGAAATTACAATTTTTTAGTATTCCCATTCCCCAGATCTTTCAGTCTATGATAACGTACCACAATTTGGGTCAGTATGAATGAATATTATACAGCAAACAGAATTCAATAAATTCAAGTGGTAAAATAAATTTATGGGAGGAAGAGAACTTGGCAGAGTTGTGCACGTGCACAAATACATCTCAGAAAACTCCACATTCCTACAACTCCATCCTCCCACTTTCCCATTAAAAATAAAGAGCTTTTAATAAATTAGTACAGAATTGCTACAGATGTTGAGGCTGATCCCTCCTCTTTTACACTAGAGAGGTTTTTTTCATGCCTGTGCACATCAAAAACTTGTCAGAGAAAACAAAGTGGAAAACAAAAAAAAAAATCATCAATTTTGTTTAATCTGTAGGACACATAATTAAAGTGGATGGGGAATCCTCAATATATATATATGTAAGGATTTGCATAAGCAGACCACATGACAGAAATATAAATCTGTAAACAGCATTTGTCAGGCATTTTCTGAAGCAACTGCACTCTCTTTACTTTTAATTCAACACTATACTGAGCCTGGGGCCCCCAGCAGATTGTGCCCAAGCAAACAGCTGCAATTGTTTACGCTGTTGTAGCCCCAGAATGCCTCACCATTACAAACTGCCTGCTACAGTGCAAGTGGTGGCACATGGAAACACTTCCCCATGAGCCAAAGCTCCCCACTTGAGGCAGAGAGAGCCGGGGCTGCCTAATGAATTCAGCAATGCATGGAGTGCATGGACACCTTCCGTCATCCCCACTGCTGCAGAAGGGCTGGCAGAAGGGTGTAACAGCCAGCATTGCACAGCAACACCTCAGATTCTCAAAGCTGGTTCATTGAAGGTGATTTTTTAGAAATACTGATTTCTCTGAGAAATTTTGTGGAAAGGTGATAGTTCCCAAAGTTCCAGAGAAATGCCTTCTTGCTGATTGTAGTCCTCCTCACTCCTTTGTGTCCAGCAGTCCTACTTCAGAGTCTTCTGTTTCAAAGCTAAGTTCCAGATCTTCCTAAGTCCACTTGCACTTACTCTTTCAACTGCTCTTTTTATGCCTTTCAATCCCAATTTCTTGTATTATAGTACCTTGAAATTCAGAAGGTTTGTATTGTCCCAAGGAACAATTTATATTAATGGTAATTAAAAAACTAATTCTCTGATTTTGACATGTATATGCTAAAAAAAAGGAGCTATTTTTCTTGTTTGTTTTGTTTTTAGTAAAAGAAAGGCTCTCAGCATCTAAGACCAATATACAGAGCTGCATGAAATAACAGCTGAAAGTAGCTATGTCAGAGCTTGGTAAAGCTGGGGAGCTAATAACTCAGGACTGCAAAGGTTTACCTGCTTTGGTTACTAAGAAGTCCAGTGTGAATGTTACTGAGTTCTGAAGCACAGCCTGCAGCAACACAAAACTGCAGAGGGTTGAACAGAATTCAAAGATTTTGACTTCTAGCGTTTCATTTTCATCCCAAAAAATGGCACCAGCAGTTTTCTATGGGTAAAATTTCACTAGTTTATTCAAACTTGGGAGTCTATGGTCCTAAAATCCCTGGCAAGGAGTCAAAAAGGACCTTAGTCTTTGGACACTTATTGTAGATTCTATTATAGGCAAGGCACATCGTGAAGGAATCCAATAGCATGTGCTGAAATGCCATAAAACTCTCTTTTTCCACGTATGTTTTTCTGATCTGAAATGTCTGTGTCATATAACATTCCAGACAGACTTAAACTAGCAATGATGTCAGTGTGTTACTTAACAGGGTATCTGAACAAAACACTTGTTGATATATAGGCTACTGTAAGCAAAGGTGTGGAAAAGCAGCAACAGATTTTTAAGGGGTTTGTTGTTTGGTGCGTTTTTTTGTGTTTGCAGTTTTTTGAGAGGAAGGCTAAGGAGGTTTCTTTTGTCAAAAACATGTTCCCTGTGGAAGGAAAATATCTTTTCTCTCACACCACCTTAGACTGTTGCATGATTCAACTTCTTTCAAAACCTGTCTCTGTGGAATTATTTAAAAAAGCAAACCTAGTGTTTATGTGTCTCTTCTTTAACAATAATTAGAAAATAGGCATATATAACATTTTCAAAACATGCAATACAGGACACATTCCTGACCAAAAGAGGAACCAAAATTTTGTCACGTATTCAATTACACACCCTTCTAATTGTAAAAAGAAATTATCTAAATGTAGCCATGGTGCCTAAACATTTCTAAATCCATTCTCTTCATGTCAAATTAGGGCTGCGTCCACACAGTATAGGCTGAGATCCCCATGGCTTCCTAACTCAGTTTAACAAGCCATCAATTAAAGGCGGATACTTAGAGGAAGCAAAAGTGATTGGTTGCAGAGGGATTTCTGGACATTTTAACTGATACCCACTGAAAGTACATGAGAAGGACTTCAAATGCAGAAAAAATTGACTGCCAAAAGCCTGACAGATATATAATGCCATGATAGAAATACTACACATTATGTCATATCTAATAACACACTTGTACCACATTACACAGCTGGTTTGGCTACAATGCCACGCCAAATACAGCCCCCTCCCTCTTTCCTTCTTCCTCACTTCAAATTAACAGAGAACAAAATTAAACTAGCAGTTTTGTGGACACAACCTCTATGCAGAATACAAGTTTTACCCTAAACTGGAGTTACAAAGATGAAGTAAGTAGTATTCTTGGGAGGGAACTAAATTTTTTAGTTGCTTTTTCAAAGTAATTAAGAAAGGCCCTGATTCCCAGAGGTTTACCCAGAATAGTTAGCAGCAACAAACACTGGTATGGTTTTAGTGTGCAGGTCAGCCTTTGAAATTAGTGAAAAATGTGTATGGAAAATAACTTTTAAAATTAATTAATAAATAGTAATAATAATAATAATAATAATGACAATATAATAGATGAAGCCAGAGCTATCAAATAGTTTAAAATTTTTGAGGTTCCCACAACAAATACATTTTGTGGAAAGAGTAATGGAAGTCAGATGGTAAAAAATATATAGCACAAAAATTGCAAACTTTTAGCCAGCTTGTAGAACAGTCGTAATGCAAGAGGGAAATGGTAAACACACTAACAAGGGATCATCAGTCTTAATAAATAGGACAGGGTCACACGGGTTTACTTCTGGAACCCATAAAGGTCCCTAAGTATCTAATTATATCTGAAAAAAAGCCTGAGGTTTTATTCCCTTCTATTCCTCAGTAGATTAGCTCATTCTTCATCAGATACTATTTTAAACTGAAATATATTCCTTTTAAGAAGCTATGGTTTGTTTCTTATTGACATGATAGAATACTATGTACCATATGTTCTTCCAAGGGAGTATTACTAAGCAATATTAAACACTACATCCTAATGGAAGGAACACAAAATGTGTTTCTTAGAAGCACACAACAAAATCATTCATGGCATTGGGCCATACGGTAGCTCCAGATTTTGAAGAAAATGTCAGATTAAGACCAAGAACTTTCACTGCTATATTTCTTCTTTACTGCCATCTACAAATACATCTTTTCTATCACGTTTCCAGGGCAAAGATGGAGTTATATTGTCACCTTTACAGGGAGGCAATTATGCTTCTTGCTAGGCAGATACTTAGTTCATTGAGTCGAACAAAAATGATAAGTGCTTCTTGTTCATGTTTTTGTAAACAATGGTTTTATAACATTTTTTAGGCTGGCAGCTTCAGAAATCATAAGCAACAAAAGGTACCTTTGTGATCAACAAAACCAATATATAATGCATCTGTAACTGCAGGGTATATATATATAAGGAAATACAATGTAGTGGACAATAAAAATAGCACTTTATTCTGACTGTGGTGCTAATTAGAATCAGATTTGCTATTTAAAAGCCATAATTGAGTAGAACTCATGCTACCAAGATTCCCAGGCTTGTTTTACTTTTTGGGAGTAAATGTACTGACCCCAACAGCTAAAAAACAAAGGAGTGAGTGGGAATAAGAGGTCTGAAACATAAACACACCCCTGCTCTCTGTTATTTTTCCAAGAAGAGAAGTGTGTTCAAGTGACATGCTTCTTTGCTGCAGATGCTACTGCAGAACTTGCTAGGTACTTCTGATGCCAAACAGGACATTACCATGGAGCTTTAGAAAGTAGGACATGACACAGTAATTGATTTTGAGAGCGTCTCCCTCTCCTCCCTTCCTTTTCCTGGTTTCTTTTTTTCTCTTCCAAACCCATCGCTATGTTTTTCAAACAAACCCCTGTTTCATTGAACCATAGTTAAGAAATTCAACCTCAAGCACATAACGCAATTGCCACCTAAGACATACATAGCATTTGCAAGAAAATTTTTATTCATGGAAAACATACAAAAAAACAAAATTAAAAACCCCAACCAACCAACCAACCAAACAAACAAAAAAAACTCCAAAAACAAAACCAAACAACCCAGATAGTTAGACAAGATTTCTTTTCATAAGTAATAATATAAATGTGAACAGCTTCCAAATTCTGCACTGGTTGCATACAACAGAATTTCACATGTGTCCCGTGGAACACAAAAATCATTACAAAACCCACAGAAAAAGGTCATATCTCCTCCTGCCTTCATCTCTAGATGATGAAGCCTCATCTAAATGATGTATCCACTACGTCCTTATTATGTTATCTCTGCTATATATTCAATGCCCCTAAGATATTACTTAAAAGCCCTTGGGCTATTGTCTAAATTGAATTGTTCATTGTCCTTCATATTTTTGTACTATTAAAAATACAACATATAATCACAAAGGTATTTCTCCCTCCTCATTTTCTCTAAGCAAAACTATTCTTATACTTGTGCAGCCACCTCCAAGCATTACTCTCTGACATTCTCATCTGATATTACAGTTTATACAGAGTTCCATATGGTCATATCCCACATAATCCTACATTCCTCAAAGACAAATCTATATTGCTGTATTTCTGGGTGGTGTGTTCAGTATCTAGAAATATCTTCTAACAAACATGACAATACTGGACACCTCTGATTAAGTGTTTAGGTATGGTGCACAACAAAAAAGATTTAACAAACTAAATATGAAATCTCATGTTACATTTATCAAATTATAATGATAAATAATCACATTTATTAAAACTACAACCTTCCTATTATAAAGTCACTTCAGCCACAGACCAATGGATGTTCCAAAACGTATCAGGAGCGCTTGCACAATCTGGTCTGTTACCCCATTCATGTGCAAACTGACAAAGACAGAAATCCAGAGCTGCTGAAACACTTACCATGCCTAACACCTGTCATTGCTATTCCCCTGTCCAGCCACCTTCCCGCCACGCATACAGTCACAGCTCGAGCGCTGTCCCCATTCGCCTGCCTCCCCCCAGTCTCCCCAATGTTGGCTGAACTAATTAGCAACTTGTCAGCTTGCTTGTGCATAGCTTAGCATGGAGTCGGGCACAGGGCAACAACAGGAATCCCTCTGGGCCTTGTCACAGCATCATTTCGGCAGTGGAGCCTATGATAGCAGAAAATGAAGCTGGTATTTATACACAGCATTAGAAAGGGGCCCTCCCGTATCAGGCTTAAGATGACAAAATGTCAACTTCAATCATCTGACAGGCTTTGGTCTCTCTCTGTAACCTCCTTCTTTTTAGCTGCTCTATTTTATATACACATATGACACTAACAGAAAAATAAATTGAAAAGAGCACTGAGGAAGGGTGTATTTCACGCACTGATGCCAATGTTTCATATCTCATGAACCTCGGGAAAACAATTCATTGAACTAATTAGTTTACAGTATTTAGGCAGCTTGTTTCCCATCCTTAATCTTCTATATGTAATACTGTGAACAAAGCCATATTATCTTCTGATTTTTTTCCTAAATAGTTAAACAAATATGATCTTTTTTTTCCCTTGGAGATTACATCATTTAGACTCCAAACTACCCTACCCTCCCTTACTTTCTTTTCTTTTTGGACAGAACAACATAAGCAACTCCTAATGTTTTTCATAAAACTTCAAGATTATGCTCTCTATATGTCTGGGGTTTTCTTAATCTTATCTAGTCAGTTTAATTTCTTATTTTTAGCTATTTCTCAGAAAACAGCTCTGTTTACCTTCCTGTGAAAATCAGATGACTGCTCCTCTCTCTCATGGGTCCAAGTAACCATAGTGTCTATAGCTTACAATCTTTGCAGGCCTTGTTTTTAAAAGTACTGGATAATAATTAGTTAAAAATGAACCAAGCAAACTTTTAAATCTGAAACAGATCCATCTTTTACTTTCATCAACTGTGATTGGTTTGAATCAGAAGAAAAAATACAACTAAATAAATAACCTCTATTCATGAGCCTGGCAGCATGTCTGTGTCATAAGTGTCTTTGCTGATGTCAAATTAGAGCACAGTAGTGTGGATCACCAATCTCCCTATTTCCCACTGGGGCCCAAACTCCTTCGGAACTCCTTTGGAATGTCTGACCCAGCAGGAAAACATTATGAAACCTGCTGGAGGACAGGACATCGCTGTTCCCAACTGGTGAATCTTCCTTTATTATCAGCAAAAACCAGTCAGATGCACACTGAACTGCATCTGAATCAAGCCAGTGACGCTAACTTCAACCAATATTGAAGCTGGGTTAAGTAAATCCATACATAAAGCTTAGATTTTCTTAGACAGCTAGTTATATTTTCATGGATGTTCAAGTCAAAGCGTATGCTAAAGTGTTTTAATGGACAACTGGGGACAGCAGCTTTTTTAATTACTTCTACCAGGGACATGGGAGTATTGGCTTTTATGTCCAACAATTACAGACAGTATTGGACTTTCTGCAACAAACAGTCATATCCACTGTCTTTTTAAAATATGAAAAGGGAGGCTGGGTACATGTCATTTATCCAGTAATTTAAAGGCATGTTCTACCACTAACATACATATTACTGGAATAATTTCTTTGGTATTATTTCTTGTTTTATACAAAGGCATTTAAAATGCACAAACCATTCTGGAAAAAATAAACCGATACTTCAGCCACAAGGTGAGAGGGAAATTATATTCTTCTGTACCTTTAAAGCTTTTATCTCTAAGCAATTTGTCAGATACTTCCATTTTTATCTGGTAAGTGCCTAAACCTTTTCTTTGATATTGCTCTTTCACAAGGAGGTGTCATTTGTGAGTGATCAAATCCTCTCCTTGGACATTTATTTCATGCAAATTGCTAAAGTCCACGTGGTCAGCATTGTTTTCCTTCTGATTTTTACTTGCTTTAGAACTATCTGCTGTCCTCCCATGGTAATCCACAATAAAGATGATTCATGATATCCTTAGTTGTCAGATTCCCGGCAACTCTTAATTAGAACAGAGAGGTGACATTGGTGCAGCTTCATGAACACATGAACACCATTGAGAACGCTGTTCCACTGAGCTAGAGGAACTTCTCCCTCAAGGTCAATGCCTGCGATTCCTCTGGGAGCTGGCAGCTTAACTGAAGATACCCAAAATCTCCCAGCTTATTGGGGATTTAGTAGGGGCTGCAGACCTTGCATTATTTCTGAATGCCTGAAATGTTACAAGAACAAACCTTCTAAATTAATGAAAAGCATGAAAATATGAATGCTGCATTAACTTCCATTAACCTTCAACTTTGATCCTAAATTATTGAATTAAAACTTTATGGGTTGAAGTTTCACTTAAAAATTTTCTTTTTAAGAACATGTGCAATTCCAGAACTGTCTAATGTTAAATATATGCAGACTCTCCAATCAATACAAACTGTGGTTGGGAGTAATGAAGGATGAAAAACTGCAAAGTTGCATTAAGCACAGAAATCTTTAACCCTTTATTTATAGGAAGATTTTGTTTCTTAATCTCTATCCTCATTTTATGGTCTAGTTTTGTACTAATTTAATGAGAAATGAAAAGGGATGATAGATATCCAATTGTTCCCACTTCCTTTACCTCACTTAAAGCAAAAAGCATCTATTTTTTCAATTTACATCTAATATTTAGGAATATATGAACCAGATCTGTTGTTATTCATAATGACTCACATTCATATCCATCGTGTATCCCAACATCCTCTAGAAAATTTTAAGTGTTAGCTCACAAGGACAGAAAAAAACCCCAACAAAACAGTCTTTGTGACTCATGGAATCTGATGAAACCGGCAAAATTTTTATGTTTGCAATACTATGTAACAGAATTAGCTGCATCAGCTAAGACTGGTAAAAAACAATTTGACAAAAATTTTTTCTGGTCAGCAGGAAAATACAACCTGTATTAAAAAGGTCAATAGGATCATCTTCACAGATGTCTTTAGATTGTTTTTTCTGATTTTTCTGCACCTATTATCGAGATTCACAAAAGACTGAGGCATCATATTAAATGTATTCAAGTGGGAAATATTCTTATACAGCATTTCACGTTTAATTTCTCATCTTCATCCCATCACATTGTTGATGAATTAAGAGTAAATAGCTACACAATTTACTTGGCTAGAAAATATCTATGCATAAGTAGAAGAGCTCTTCTTCCTTTTCAGTTCAAGCCTAGAAGAGACTTCTTATTAAATGGCCATGTGACAGAAGTCTAGCAAACACTCTTCTTACTAAATGCAACCCCTCAACCCATCTACTTTGTGATCAATCAAAAATACCATTTAATTCGCATATGGCTCACTTCATGTTTTTGTGGAGTTTCAGTGGAGTTTTTGTTTGGTTTTTTTAAATCACTCTCCAAAGTCCGGCTCAATTCTTTGTGTGTGTGATATCCCACTACCTTTCCTTGAAGTTGGAGGTAAATTTTAAATTTTTTTTGCTTTGTTTTTTGGTTGGTTTTTTTTTTGGGGGGGGGGGGGGGGAGCGGGGTTTGGATTTTGTTTGGTTTGGTTCTTTTGTTTGTCTGGTTTTTTTGATTTTGGGTTTTTTTATAGTGTTTATCAGATGACATCTTGCTCTGACTGCACCTGCTCTCATAGTTTAAATCATAGTGAATGCACTGCACATGGAACTCTCCCAGGACAGCAACAGCCACTGCTAACACTTCCTCGCTTGACTGATAGTGGTCTGCTTCAAGACTTATTCCAGCAAAATTGTAATTACTAAAAGACCTACAAATACAGATTAAGACAAATACAGATTAAGCGGAGAAATTGTATTCCAAAGTGAGTTGTTAGTATAAGAGATGCATCCACGCACAGCTATTGTATCTACACTGATCCAACAGCTAGTTAGAAAATACAAGAAAAATTCAATGATGTAGAGCATAATTTACTGACAGGAAGGATTTCAGCCTGGATTACACTTGGAAAAAAAGCACAAGTTTTTCCCCTAAGAAATCCTTTACGCAGCTCTGCATTACAGATTATGTGTTATAGCTTCCTTCCCAAAGGAATTCTCACTTTCTTTTCACACTCATACACATACACACCTCTGCCTGAAAGGGCAAATACTACAAGTTCTGCCTGCCCTTCAGTGGAGGAGATCTTCACCCCAGCACTGCAGGACACTTGCACTTTGCACATCATCAGCAGGTGAGGCTACTGCTGCCAATTTCAGCTCTGAATGGTTTCCTACACAACTCAAGTTCTATCTACACATCAGTAAATCCCTGGTCACTAGTGGCACAAGCAAGTAAATGGAGCTCCTCCGGTGTGTTATAAAAAGACCCAAAAAACCAGAGATATAAAAAGCATAATTGAGAAATAATTGAGAAAGACTGCAAGGAATTGTTACTTGTCATTTCCTGATGCAGCTTTATCACAAAGCTACACCACTGGGGTTTGCACTCTGTGTTTGTGGGGATCAGATTGTTAATTACTAATCAGGCTGGTTCACAACTATTAGTCAAAGGTGCTTGTTGAACACCAGTAAAAATCTCACCCTCATAATTATCTTTAGCTTGTTGTAGTTTTACCTGCAAGAAAAAATTGATGCTATATACCTTCCCCAAAGGATTATGGAAACAAAAAGTGTTGCAAGATGCGTTAAAAACACTTACACAATTGGAAAACAAAAAACTCCCTTCTCCTGCTGTTCATTACCTACCTATCTGTATGGCTTCATTTCAGCTTTGCACTTTGTATCCAAAAAAGTTTTGGTTTTTACAGCAATTATACAGTAAGGTTTGCTTGTCAAAGCTGTATTTCGATCTTTATAAACATGATGAAATCCACCAGCAACATATCATCTTCACTTTTCCATAAAATCCCTCTATTGAAAACCATTACCATAGAGGAAAGACCAGGACTTATTCAGACATGACCAATTCCTCTTTGAAACGGCGAGCCCAAAAGATAACAAATTAAATTGAAGTTGCTGCTGTGAATTGTGTTTCTGGTTGAGCTGATGATCTGAGTTTTTTCAAACTATTCCAAAAAAGTGACAGCTAGTATTTTTCCTACCTAGGTGAAAACTGTTAGGTCATAGTATCAGTGGTGGCTAGTGTAGGACTTACTGCATGAACATGACTATTTTTACCAAATTATGTAATAATTGCTGCAGCTAAAAAGAGATTGCAGGTCTCGGGCATAAAAGACCATAATCTAAAACAATTGAGACATAAAAAAAGTTTATCTAAAACAAACACACTAAGCATTTATGTGTCAAACACCTTATGTTTCTTTGTATGATGATGAATAAAAATGTGTTTAAAAAATATTTTAAACCTGGAAGAATGGAAACAGACAATAAATAGGCATTTTCTTTACTTGAAATGCTTGACAGCATGTCTTTAATGAGTCTAGTGCAGAAAACATATGCCATAATTCCTTATTATGCCAGTGAGCAAGCCACAAGGATAGCTGTATTTCTACTAGCCTTTACCTGTGGCTTCAGTCAATGACAGCAATGTCCAAAAATAGTATTTCTACCTGAATAACCAATGAAATATAATAGTCCATTATATATTTAGATATGTATCCACTTTTAGTGTTTGATAGTAATAAACCATCTCATTTTATTGTTTTAAAAAAAGTAAAACCTATTTTGTGACCCAAATCAGATTATTGTGACCTGTTTTATGATAGCAGGCACCCTGTGAATTGCTACTTCAGTGTATAAATATTTGATCAGAAAAATTCTGGAGTAGTTATTCTGCATATTTATTTTGTATCATATTGACTCTATCAACTACAGACTTTGCTCTCATATTTTCCCCTTCTTGAGAACATTTTAAAAAGAAAAAAAAATCAGTATATGAACAGGGTTTTTCAGTTACTGTAGATCCTTTTGATTTAATGAAATATTCTAATCTTTCACCTTCTTTATATCTCAACACGAATTGGAAGGATTCGGTTTGACTCCAATATTCTGTCTCATGGTATTTCATATGATTGAATCTGAACCGTATCTCCTGCACATGATAGACAGCTGCAAAAGAATTTCATCTTTCGAAAATATCAAATGAGCATGTTAGAATAAGTTAGATCATTTACAAGGCAATTTAATTTTAAAGTTACTTCTTTAATTATCTGGACCATCTCACTCCAAAGACACTCTAATGATATCGAAAAATCGTTTGCCTGGTATGTCAGTCACCTCTAAGTATAAAAAAATACTATTTTGTCATTTTGTATGTGTTTTAAAGACTTTAAGAGAAAGCCTGAGCAGCACACATGCTAAGCAGGTATTTCTTCCAGAAGCCAGCCCGGTATTTAGAAAAGGAGAGTTGATCCTTATACCACAGCCAGCTTCAGTAGTAAGAAACAAGAGGGTGGATAGAAAATTAGCCATAGAAGCACTTATGTGTTTTTACCACAGGTGCTTGTGACAGCAGAAAAACAGTTGTGAAATAAATTTTGAAACCTTATTACCCTTGATCAATGACAGAAAATTATTCAGCTCTTCCCTGGTCCTGCTTGTGCTTGCAAAAGAAAGATTGGGGAGCAGATGCACTTATGTGGAATGCAATACCAAAGATGTGCTTTTCTTTCTAACTGCCTCTGCAAAGCTTCTAAAACTTCAGAAGGGGGTAATAAGAAAGACAAAAGAATGGAAAAAAAGCAGTCATCACATCATATCCAACACAGTAGGTGAAAAGAGCCAGCTGGCTGGCTTACACTTAGGAATCTGTACACTTTCTAGAATCTAACTACTCCAACAGCTCTGCAAAAGAAAAAAATGTCTCAACCCTTCATGAGAGAAACAGTGTTCTCCATGTGGTAAATTAATAAATTACCTAACTGCTAGTTAATTACATCCTTCCCCACTCATCAACGCAAGTATCCCTGCACTATCACAAGCATCATCTTATCATGTGAAAAAGGAAGATTACATGATCACTATAATCATTATTTTCCAACAACAGTGACAAAAAAAGCCAGGTAAGTACTCTTATTTGAAGCCATCAATGTGCAGAGAATCATAATTAATCTTTATGTAGCATTGCAATTTCTCCTCAACTACTTAAGTGTTGTTATAATTGCAGGTACAAAACAGGAACCTCTTGGCTTTGCTTAATGATGCTCTCCTGTGCTGTTCTCCCAAGACAAAGTACTGATCTGACAGCAGAGTTGGGAACAAAATTAAGCTAATAAAAATGAGAGCAAGACCAAGGTGGGTACTGAGGCCTCATCCTGAAACGGGAAAAACTGGTTAACCTTAAGTAACCCTTTATTGGGCTCCTAGAAATTAAGACAAGCCCACTGACTGGAACAAACCATGGGCAGAACCAGATACCAAGGAACAGACATTTTGATCTGTATTTGCTGTCACTTGTGGCTTTTGTTTATTTAGTAAAAACATAATACAAAAAGATGGTTTACAGTAAAACACTCTTTAGAGTAAGGTACCAAAGGCCAATTAAACCTGTCTTTCTCCTCCATTCCTCTCCTTGAAGATCAACTTTATCTACAGAATTCTTATCTTAAGTGAATAACTGATAACAAAAATTAAAGGGCTCAGCAGCACCATGTGTTAAGTAATTGGACCCCAGCTCACATACCTCTTTGTCTCCTCATTAAATCTCCTCTGCCTCTCAGCTAAACCAACCCACTCAGAATATCAATCACAGCTGAGGCTGGAAATCACTGCTGGACAAAAGAAGTAATAGTAATAAAATTTTAAAAACCCATACGAAAAAACAACAACAAAAAACCCCAATGAAACAAAAAACCCTAAGCCACCTGCTACACAACCCACACTGTATATGCAAGGACATATTTTCTCTTACTTCACTTTTTCCTTCTTCCATAGGTTTATGAAAATCTTCTGATACACATTAGTTTCCCCATAAAACCCAAAATTTGTGCCAACTCAGAGGTAAGTAGATAAAGGCAACTGCTTAAAAAAGCATCTCTCTGCCAAGATAGCCACTGTTATAAAAGCAGTTATTTATCCAGAAAGATCATTACATTCATATTAATCTGTACGAGGATATCAAATCATGCGACTGCAACAGAATAACCAAAGAACTATACTTATATAATGAGAAATTACTGTACAAAGAGTTTCAGAACAGTATTAATATTTTGGGATTTGGGTTTTTTTGGTGTTTCTTATACTTCTTCAAGGACAACATAAACAGGGAAATTAAATTAATCTGTTTTATTCTATTATTTTTAATCTGCAGTAAGAATGTTTATTAGTAAACTAAAACCCTGTAGACATTCTCACAGCTGAGCTAACAGAATGGAAGTGTGACTTCTCCTGCAAAGTCAGCTAAGGTTTCCTGAATGGCCTAAATTTGGTGCATTTTATACTATATTTTATATAATAAAATTCCTTGCAAACAAAATACCTTTGCAAACAAAATCTAGCAATGCCAATTGATCTTTCTCTATATATGTAACACTGATATGCCCTCTGAATAAGAGGGGCTTATCTCATTACTTATCTTGTGATTACTCAGGAATCCTCCACAACACTTCTTTTGTTAAAACTTTGTATCAGATTTTTAAGTGACTACAAAAAACGTAAAGAGCACCAACTGTAAAACTGATAATATTTAGCAGGCTGTAATACTGATGTGATACATATTTATTTTTACAACAACCCCAATCAAATTTCTACATTTTCACAGGTAGGAACCAGACCTGAAAACTACTCCATAACCTTCAGTTAAAATTTTCACTGAATTTTTCAGTTCAAGAACATCTGTACATCTCACCCCTCCCAGTTTTATAAGTGAGGAAGATATCGGTGGGGAGAGAAGAACACCCTGGTTCATAAAAAGCTTTGATTCAGGTGATTACATTTGGAGCTTATGAGGAGTTCTCTAGTCTGCACCTGGATCAACACTTGCAAAGTGTCTGTCCTGCATGAAGAATTCTGAAATCAAAGAAATATCTTTCTGATCGCATGGGTAAACTGAGCAGCTGCTTCTATCCTCCCTGAGTCCTGTCTACATGGAAAAATTATTCCCAAATATGACAGGCTATGAATTTGAAGTGCAATGGCTGTTCCAAAACAGCTACTCACTGACACAGTGACTGCAGTCTAAGAGCATTCCACATTCAAGAAGGCATTAAACTGCAAGATTATTCATGTCCTCCTCTGAGTGCCTGCAGCCAGAAGCCTCAAGTGGTGTTAGACTGGCTCTTTTCTGAAGTCCAGGACTACTCATATAGACCACTATAATCAATCGTTACAAGGTAAAGCAGCCAGTGGAAGACACTTCCAAATATATCCCAAAATGACAGCATGGGGACTAAAATATAATTTCCAGTTTCAGTGTCACAAAACAGATCTAGAAACAGTGACAATTACAATAGAAATAAGGTACTTTTCTAATGGCATATTCTTTCTCCCTCTATTCCTCAGGGTGCTCTGTCTGGAGGAGAAAAAACTTTCCTTTTTTTCCTGCTGGCCTATATGAACTATGTTACCACTGTAAAAGTCATACATAACAGACCTAAACAGCTCAGGCATGCCAGTTGCTCCACAAAACAAACATAACAGCCATTCTAGCTTTGTAACAATTTCTCCAGGTTACAACTTCAGCCTGCAGGCTCTTTAGTAGCAATCTAATGCCTGGATCTATTTTAAATAAGTAACTGTATAGCTTATCATTCAGAATATCTATTGATCCAACATTGTATACAGTACTTCTCTAAATCCCATGACAAAAATCACATGCTGTTAGTGCTGAAGAATTCTGTTTCTCACTCATCATCAACTATTCACTTATAGGGTCAAGCACAATGTTACTAGGAAGCACTCACCAGCATCCAGGGTAATTAATATTTTAAAAATTGTGGTAAATGTGAAACCAGAAGTTTATATATAGCAAGAAAACATAATCCTCTTTGCTTATTTTATATCAGCACTAGTTTGTACTTCTCTTTTCTGAGGCATTCTCTTCACATGTTCGTATCACCCATACTTTGTCTTTTGTGGGGTAAAATTCCTGATATATTTTCACCCTGAAGCTGTGATCATCATCATCTTTTGAAACAGGCATGGGCAATGACAAAAAAGCCCATAAATCCTTACACTTAAAGTAAACACTTAGTAAAAGTTTTAGCTCAGATGTATGATAAATATAGAGGTATCAACTAATGCTGACACCAGAAAAAATTCGGGGTTTTCTGCTTTTAATTAAACGTTCCATGAAGGGGAGTTTATTTCTTACACAGACACACTCTTTTCCCTGTCAGTGTAAGTCATTTTTTGTAATGCTTTTTTTCAACACAGGAGAAAATATATGAATGCCCTAAGGTGTAAGTATTACCAACACAGATGGATCAATCTTCAAGCACAGAATGACACACAGATCACAGAAGAGGTAAACCAAAAAAAAATACCTGGAGAAAGCTAAATAAACAAAACCAGGCCAGTAACTCTGTGGTGCTCCACAGACATTCTGGTAGAGATAATTTGCCTGGTGAAATCATCCTGATCAATAGCTCCAAAGCAGCTGTGAGCTGGCTCTGTGACAGTCTATTGACTAGAGCTTTTCTCCTTTCCTAATTCAAATGGCATAATTCTGCAACCTGAGCCAGGCTACAAGGTCCCATCAGCAGATGTTGACATTATCTCCTCCTGATTGTAACAGCTTACCATAAACAAGTAGTCTGCTTTTTGTGCTTTTTTTGTTTGGGTTCTTTGAAAAATGGCTACATAGGGGAATAGTGGGAAGAAAGGAAGATTATGATTTATAACTTGGTACAGAATGTTAACATTTCTTTCATGTGTTTCCATTACGGTGAAGAAATCAGGATGCCATTAATGTGTATTTTCCAATCTGACCAAAGGCCCTAATGTTTTATTGTATGTTAGCATTTCATTCAACAGACCATCTTTAAAAATGTACAAAAATGGGTTTGTGCTGCTGTTGTCTCCATACATTGCTAAAGTATCTTTCTTTTCTCTTCCATATCATACTGCCAGGCATAAAAGCTGAACTCAAATATGCTAGACTTTTACCCCTGTTTAAGGTCAATGACACATGCATTGTTTGTTTATTGTTTTACACTGTCTTAACAGTTGAGAATTTGAGGGGCAGTTCTGTGCTACATCCATGATCTTTAAATATGTCAAAGTAAGTGCTATGCTGCACCATGCAACCTTGACATCGCTGTGTCGGAAGTGAAGATTGAACTGCAGTTTTCTATCCCCCAGTAAGACCAGAGGAACAAAATACTACTGAACATCTCTCTATCTCTCCCAAAAAAACAGCTGCCATGACCTGGAAAGAAACAATTCCTTTTCATTTGCTAAGAGACATTTCAAGCTTGGCCAGGCACACAGATTTATTCAGATGTCTTTATGATTTAGGTTATTGACTATAGAGATCTTCTAGGAAGCTAGTAAGCACCATTTCATAAGGATCATTAGCTAGAACTGACCTCGAATACCACAGTTAAATCTACAAAGAGTACGACCAGCTCTATTCAAAAATCAGACAATTTTTATGTTGACATCAATGAAAGCAGAATGGGATTAGTGGGGACATACAAACTGAAGAGCCACATCCATAAATGCCTTGTTTTGGAGTCAGTGAGTACAATCAAGACTAGTCCCCAAAATAAGTAAGATGAACTCTTACAGATATTTTGATTATTTCTCTATCTGCTTGAAGTACAACCTGATAGCAAAGGAAGATAATCTAGAAAGCTGGCTTCAAGATTTAGTGTAGTCATTTCTTTTCAAATCCCAATTTGATCAGTAAGATGCTCTACAACCCTGGATGATATGCTCTGTTTTCCTCACCCCATGTCTTTTGCCTCTTCTGCACATTGGCCAGCTCTCACTTCAATGCTGCACACTAGCCACAAGTCAATCCAGTTTATGATAGCAAAGGATACTGTTAAACAAATAAGTCCTAAAATTTGTGAGGATAAGTTGTTGTTTGGTTTTTTTTTTAATTACTGGCTGCCATAACAATATGTAAGATTTTATTTTGTTTAAAAAAATGAAAAGGATATCAAAAAACCCCCCAGCTCCAACCAAAACTTTTAACTCACTTCTTCTGTGGACACTATACACTTAAGGAGTCTCTGCACGGAATTACACCTTGCATAGTGCTGTTGTGTCAGTAGTTTACTGGACTAGGCCAATCATCACGGAAGATTAAATCCTGCATTTTTTAAATTCCAGCATTAGAAACAGAATTGTCTTCAGAATCAGAAATACCAAGTACTTTCACTTCTTATTACTTTCAAGAAGGGAAAATACTCAATACTGACAGGTGATACTCAATACAGATCAGCAAACTTTACTCTGTAGTCACCCATTTTATATTAAATATGCAGTATAAAATTTTTGTCATAAACATAAATTGAACACACATTAATTAATTTTATCATATCAGGAACTTCTGGTAGTAGCATAAGAATTAGTGACTCTCATCACTTATATTTTCCTAAAATAAGGATACGTGGTTCTTAAATGTATATAGTGGGCATGGTACAGAAGGGTTTTGATAGATATGCAATTCCTTCATTGTCTCTTTCTCCTGCCTTTCCTGGTTCACAAAAGCTGAGAGCTAATGGAAGTGACCAGAATACATGGCTCATCTACAGAAACTGTGGATCAAGTGGAGCTGCCACAGCACACACTGTTATCTGTGCAGGACTGGTAAATTCTCCTCCCACCCTCGCTGACTCAGAAAGCGATTTGAATGAAGCTGCTAACTCTAATGAGCAGCACGCTGCTGGTTGTCTGAAGTGAGCTGTACACCACTTACAATCAAACTGTAAACCAGTCATTTCAGTTCACTGATCTTGCTCAGGCTTCCTAGCGTTTAACAGACAACCCATTATCTAGTCCATCACACTGCCTGTCCACCTCTCTCTTCCAATTGTTTCAAGACATAGGATGAAGCAAGTCATGCTATCTTTACACAACCTGTTTTCCAAACCTCACTGCTCGCAGAGGGCTGCTGTTCACAGTAGTCTGAAGAAACCTCTAAATCAAAACAACAAAAAAAAAAAAAACCAACACAACAGTAAACTTAGAGCACCTTTAGCAGTGTTATTAAAAAGAAGCAGATACAAATTCTCCAGCATGTCAAGGACAGATTTCTTAAATATTATTTCCTAAAATGGTGTATTTCTTCTGGTACCTTAAATTAACCATCAGGTACTTCAGTATTAGAAATGGACTTAAAATAACATAACCTTGACACTTTGGGGTTTATTTATTTTGTTTTGAATAGCAGCTATATCCTATTATTTGTGATGGGAGTCTTTTGACAGTCTCCTGCTGCAAAGCACACACATGGTCTTGTGCAATCTGGATAACAGTGCAGAAGGATCAGGCCTTCTATTCTTGTTCATATACAAAACTATGCCTTCAGAACTCTGTCTCTATCAGACCCCCGCAGAAACACGTGATGAATGGGCCCCAAGAGAGCACTTCTCCTTGCCGTCGGCTCCTATGGCTTGCAGGCATATGACACTCCATCAATACCGAGAGCTGGCAGCTTGAAAGGCGGGAAGGACGTTCACTGATAGCATGCATCTGCTTAGTAACAGCCCTGGTGCTCCACTCCTTTTCCCATTCATTGCCTGCAGGAACGACTCCATTGAGAGGCTCACCATCAACAGATGGTCCCGGGCTAAGGTGTAATCAGGAGCAGCTTGCTAAATTTACCCCAAACAAATAAAATTACAGGCTTTTGTGGAATCTGAAATTGTTTGGGAACTTGGGTGGTACAAAGAGTGTTAATGTTAGTACATCCCAAAATGATGATCTGAAGTTGTGAGTTAAAATCAGCTCTGCCCTGAAGTTGCATATTTATACTCATGCTGCTTAGTGGCTTAGCTTATACAATAGATGCTTATTTTGAGAGAATTTTTAGCTGCATCCTAATTAAGTCATTTACCTCCTACAGTCTTCTTTTCCCCTTTGGATATACTCTGCTGAAAATGTTTTAATGCAAAACCTACACTTTCATCACCTTCACCTCCTGAGTTTTTCATGTGTCAACTTTTTACTCCATTAAGAAAATAAAAACTACTATTATAATTGAACAAGTCTTTACCAAGGCAGAAAACAATGTTATAACATAGAATTGGATGTTTATATACCTTGAAAGCACTTTTACCTCTAAGTTATTAGTTGTTTGGTTGAACGCAACATTCAAGTTTGGAATCATGCCCTCTTAGAATCTACTAATAGTAATCCAAGCAGAAGCAAAGGAAAAAAAAAAGATTAATTTAAAATGCAACTTCTGTATAAAGATTTAGTATTTTAATTTACAGCTACTGTGTAGAAAACAAGTAATGTATTTTTAAACAAAAATTTATACAATTGTACCAGAAAAAAATCAAATATATTCCACAGACTGGCATACACACATAAAATAACACATAGCATGCTAGCAGGCTGCACTAGTATAACTGTGGATCTAACCCCAATGAAAGATTTCACACAGTGACTGCATGCAAACTAATGTAAGTTGCGTGTCAGATTCATGCTTAGTAAAACTGACTACAATCTTAGGCATCAATTTGATCACTTTCTTGTCTAGGTGACAAAAAAAACTCAGCACATGAAAGTTAGGAGCATCATTGCTGAAGATAACATACCAGTACTGTTCCAAGGTTAAAAACTACACATATGAAATAAAGCATTGCTTCATTTTATGTTTTCCTACCACCTTCAGATGGCAAAATACAACTGAACAGAGAAAGCATAATAAAAGCTCACTTCTTCAAACTATCTTTGAAAAAATTAGGTATCTTTTTTTACCTTGTAAAATATAGGCCATTTATAAAATTAATGAAAACAACCTCTTGAGGCTGTAATTCTTCAGCAACACAAGGCTTTCAGCACTTGTTTAACTAAAGGGGTCCCTATACTTCTGACTCATGGCAGTGTATTGCCCCTAAATGTACCAAAATAAGTGGTTTTGGGGCTGTGAGATGGATCCTGATGCATGTAGTGATTTGGTTAAATAAACACCAGGTGGCCCACAGCAGAGTTGGTTTTGACCTTGATCAAACCCTTGATCCATTTCATAGTATCCAACCTGTCATCACAACAGAGAATGACAAATGCCTAACTACAGGAAGATCTCAGCAGTCAGCCAAGAAGGAAGAAACTAGGACTAAAACCAGAAGATCTGCCAAAACTCTTCACACCATGGAGCTGGAGTTTGAGGAAGAACTAGGCTGGGTCATATATCACATCCTTGAAGTTCACATCACCATTTGTGCATCCACTTGCTTGATCCCTTTGTTAGCACTGAGAGATCACCATGAAAAGCTTCTTCTCAGTTACCATTTCTGCAAGTAAAGCCACAGGTCAGAAATTCTGTCTTTATGGACCAGAAACTCCTGCATATTACAATTTACTACAGGTAGTAGCTATACATACTTGCACTGAAAGTCACTACAACTATGGATTTTTTTTTAAAGCAACTGAGTGGCTTTTCTTAATCTTGGCCAAGATCAGAGCTACAACCTTCTTGAGTTTAGTTATATAATAAATTTCGGTTTTGACCTAAATATTTCCAAGTGTCAGAAATATTCTTAAAACCAAACAAAAAAATGTACTGAAAATGTACTGAAAATGTACTAATAGTAAGTTTTTCTAGTAAGTTCTTCAAAAAAAGGTAGCTGCAGATATGTAAAAGCAGTTGAGATGTAAGTGCTACGATTTCACTGATAATAAAAATTTGTCAGTTTAAAATCTGGAAAAATCTTAAGTATTGTGAGAGAAAAGGTGAGTTGCAAGTCAAATCCATCACAGAGCCTCTGGTCCTTCATGAATACCAGATGCACAGCTGATACCTCCAAGTACGCTACTGAAAAAGAGATGCCACCAGGAGAAGTTCCCAGATGGGCAACAACTAATACCATCCCTCACTCCAGAGCCTCACTGGTGGCCAAGAAAGGGTACCGTGCAGGTCCATTACAAAAAACACATGGTTATACACAGTTGCAGCTTCAGATAACACACCCCTCTGTGCAAAAAGTTTTCTATGCATTTCCAAAAATTCATTGAGTTACCACGATGTTAACAACCAGTGACAAAGACCGCCCAAGTGAATGAAAAGGAACAGACACGGTAGGAATGCTATGGTAATGTTTTTCAAAATAGTACCAATATATTCTAGAATAATAGAAAATAAAGCTCACAATAACAGCTTTTTTTTTCCTGAAAGATACACGTTTCAGATTTGGAACTAATTCATTACTGTATAAGATTTTATACATCTATCACAGGAATTTTTAATTAGCATTAATGTTCTGGTTTCAGAGCAAATATGGACAAAATTGGTGAATACCTACTTTTTGAGAAGACTCTGCAAGCTGATATCTCTCTGTACGACCAGCATTATCATATAAATCTAATGGAGCGAAGTAAAAAGACCAAACTCTAAGTCTTACCACTTATGTGAAAAAAAAAGCAATAAAATAATAACCTCAAGATGGCACAGACAAGCCTGAGACGTATTGTGTGTAAATTTCAGATCATGTACTAAATCCATCTAGGGAAAGTGTAATTTGTAAATGCAAAACCTAACATCCATCCTCCCGATTACAAAATCTAGATGATAAAGCTATTTCATAAGTGACTCTTAGAAGGATTTTTCGATAACTTGTGTCATTTTTTTGTTCCCAGGTCAAAGAGGAAATTAAAGTGTGCTTTGTGGTATTTACTAAATTTGGCGTAGAATAATTTTCCCTCTTTCAACTTCGTCAATCTGTAAGGGTTAGCAATTCTATGTAGCCATTAAAAATAGTTTTTACTCTTTGACTAAAGAATGCACCAATATACAGAAGCCAGAAAAATTGTGCAAGGTGACTTATTGAAAAGCCTTCCATTTGAGAAATTAATTAAACAAACTGGCTTTTTCTCTGGGAAGTATGGCTTGGCTTCATAGCCTTGGAAAAGGAGAATGCTTAACCTGAGGTGCTCCACCGAGCAGCTGACAATAGAAAATCTTCCAATCTGAAGTAAAACAATTATCACCAGCCTTGTATTAGGTTCCTGGTAGCTGGGTCTGCCAGCAACACACGGCAGCCTCTGGCAAGTTCAAAAGGCCATTCCCGTGCTACGGGTGCCGGGGTTCCCCTTTGTCCGTTCTTAAGCCGTTAAGTCCCTGAGATAGCTGGCGTTCAGGAAGATAAGGAATTGCCTAATGAGACACCAACCTTCTTTTGTTCCCTTAGTTGTGGGAAGCATTTATGAACAATGTGAATCTCTCCCTATTTGCATTCCCTGAGGTCTCACAGGTGACAGGACCCAAAAAAGCCGCAGCAGAGCGGAGGTCCTGCTTCTCCCGCCCCGCCTCCGTCCCCAAGGCTGGCGCCCGTTCCTTTGCGTGGCACAAACCCAGGCCGCTCCGCATCCAAGTGCGGCTCTGCGGGCTCGGGAGGACCCCTCTGTCCCCGTGTGGGGCCGATGTCCCGCCCGGTGCCCCCGGGGCCGCCCCGCTCCCGCAGAGGCTCTGCAGGCTCCGGCACACCAGCGGCTCCGCGCCGCAAGCAGCAGGCCGGGCTTTACCTCGTGATCTTTATTATCCTGACGTCAATGTGAAATAAAGGTAATTTAGGCCCTGGTTATAAGCAATAAAAACAGAGGAGGAAGCCGGCAGCAACCGCCTGACTTCAGAAAGCCTGTGAGAGCCTGCCAAAATACAATCTTAGCTGAAGGCATTAGCATTTCTGAGATACCCCCCGATGCCTAAAACCAAAAATTTAGCAAAATCAAAAATGCTCTCCAGCAAAGCCACCGTCTCCATCTCCTGGTGGAGTGTGTGGCGAGGAAACCGAGCTTTGGCTGATAATGTAGGAGAAGAACAGTAACTACCACCCCAGATGAAACTAAGTATGGCAAGTTCAGCTTGCAGCAAGTCTGTGCAGCCAACTTATAAATCCCTCAAATAGGGTCTAATAATGAAAATGTGAACGCTGTCTTAATAGATGGGTACCTTGACCTGACAGAAGTTTGGCCTCCGTTCCTGAGCCCAGGCAGCCTTGAGACAGAGAGACGAGCTGTGCCTCCCCCTCCCAGCACAGCTGGGGAGGCAGGAGGGGGCTGATGGATGGTTTTGTGGACAAAGGAGAGGGGCATGAAGAATAAACCGCAAATTGATCTGTGCAGCAGAATAAAAGCAGGATGTGGCAAGGTACACCTAGGTCAGTGTCACACAGGTGCAGGCTTTGGAATTAGTTTCCTGAACATCTGCAGCAAACATAAAAGACTACTGCCAGTACCAAGGAGGGAGGAAAGAAAATAACACATCTCACGTTGCATGGATCAAACCAATCAACAAGGCAAGAAAAACATTTTAAAAATATGAAAAGAAAAAGGGTTTTTTCTGTCAGTGGATGATCTCCTCCTTATTTCGTAGTTTAAGCTGTATGTTTTGCCGCATCATTAAAGAAAATAATAATCCTTCTGATTTCCCTGAAACTGTTTGAAAACATTCCCCTGTCGAGACCTCAGCAGTCAGTATTCCAGACCTAAACAAAGGAAGACCATTGCACACAGCTTCTGGCAGACCTCTCCCCAGCCCCCCACCGCCGAGTGCTTTAGACTAAATACAAATTGGAGTCCCCTCCTAGGAATCCACAAAGATCCATCTTAACAAAATGTCCATGTACGTGATAGGCAAGGAGTAATTTGTGTGGGGTATTTTTGCCTATGAGAACGTCTGGAAGAAGAAGAAAAGGTTACTGTTTTGCCCATAATTATTTCTCCGCCCTCTTTTATCCTTGCTATTTCCAGAGTAAGCAGAGGCAAGCGCATACCAGTACTGCAAACTGAATTAATTTACAAAGCTTTAATTTTTCACTTAACTGTGTACAAAGCAAAAGTACTGAAGAATGACCGTTCACATGTGAAGAATTAAATTAATTTGCCCAAGAACATGACTGCCTACAGCGCTTAGAGAAAAAACACAAATGATTCTCTTACCTTGACAGGAAAACAAACTCCTTGCTCTAAGAAATGAAATTAAAAGTTACATATCCTAAAAATTCTTCAAACCTGTTTACTGAACATAATGTATCCCAAGTGACTGACTGCCTTTTAATGCTGAGAACTTTTTTTTTAAGTACACTGGCTTAAAATTTTTACTTTTTGTTACTTTTCCTCTCATATGGCTGCTACTGCCATTTTTAACTATGTATTTTAAATGAAAAAAATTACCTCGGTTAAGAAAATCAGGAAATTCACAAATAAGTATTAAAATTCTGTATTTTTTTAAAAAGCCATAAAAAGACTGTTCTGAAAAAATGAAAGGAATCCCACAAAAGCACAAGTCTGGCTACACTGTCCAACAGAAGCTGGTAGAAAAATTTGTACATTACTTACTATAAAACAAAACAAAACAAAAACAATTGAAGGAAGTACTAAGGATAAAATAACTGTGTTGTGAGCGGAGACTGAAAGCAAGAGTTACTCAAGTTACCTAGTGGTTTGGGGAGCTGGTATCATTTTCTCCCACGAGATAAAATCCTGGGCACTAAACAACTTGGAATAGCTCACAGCTGCTCTGAACACGAGTCTTTTTACAGAAAATGTCAGGGAAAGAGCATAAAAAATTAACAAATCCTGCTGCATATATGTCTCGATTGATAAACTCAAAGAAGCAGCAAGGGCTACTGTTATCCCACAGCCACATCTCCTCCACAAAAAACAGCATGCTTTGAAGAGTCCATCTCCCCAGCTCGGTGCAAGTCTCCTCCCCACTGCTAGCCTGACCATAACTTGTAACTACAGCATCCTCAAAGCACATAGCAGCATCTTCAAACACCTCCCTTCTTCTTATAGCAGCTGTAATCTTGCACACACATGCAAAAATATGTGTGGTGGCCACACACTAGCTAATTTGATATTTGCCCAGTTTTGACCAGAGAGCAGATTTTCACTCTCCTTTCACTTTCCTTTTGCAACTCAACTAAAGGGAAAACAAGGCAGCACAAATTTCCTCATGCTGTAAGAAATCCAGCACCAATAACATACTGCAGTGACCACATGATGCTGCTACCACTGGTGGCAAAGTGTCATACAGAGCAACCTGCACGTGCTCAAACTGCAGTATGTCTGAGCAGACCAATCAAGGTGGACAAGAATCTCTCCTTTTCTGCAGCCAGAGCTGGCTCAAACCTCTTACTGCATCCCAGAGACCAACCAAAGAGGAAAAAGAGGAAGGTTGCTTTAAAAACAGGCAGCATTTCTTCACACAAGCCTTGCCCTGTTGTGCCTCCCACTTCCCTTATAACATCCTGTCTTGCATAAAAGACATTTATTTAATAGCAGTAGCAGAGCTGTGGGAAAAGGCTTTTTAAGTTCAAGAGTGGAGTAAGCGTTGAAGGAAGACTGGAGATGGTGGGGGACTTCTGTGTCATACATCTTAGTAAATTAAGCCAGGGGACATTTCATGCTGAATTTAAGCCTGGGAAAGACTCATCTACTTCGAGATTGTCTTAAAGGCTTTTTTGTGGGTGGTTTTTGTTTGGGGTTTTTTGGGAGAAGGGGTCTAGATGGGTGGTTTTATATAATAAAAAAATGTAACAAACCAGAATGCAAAAAAGTATACAATCTGGATAAAGGAATTTTTAATGAGGGCACTGCAAATGACATTTTCCCTCTACTTCAGAATGTTGCAAATAGCAAATTAGCATATCTCAGAGTGGAATTTCTTCTACGGGAGAGATGAAAGGTTAACTGTCTAAAGAGTAAAGAATATGTTTGACATCTATTTAGAAAAGCAAGACTCTTCTAATAAAAGTAGAGGCCCCACTTGATGCTCCTAATTCTCCTTCAGTGTTTGCATACACTTTCAAATAATTAGAGAAACTCACTCCAGAAAGCCTAACTGAAAAATAAGTAAGGAAAAAAAAAAAAAAAAAAAAAAAAAACAACCACAAAAACCAGTGCAGACCTCAATGCCTTGTTTGCTGGGCTTGTTAGAGGGCTGTAGAGGTCACAGTGATTGACAAGCCTTTGGTGCCTGTAGGAGAGCTGCTAATGCATACACATCACTGGAGAAGCAAGCTCTGAGTACTGACCATGCCTAATAAGAGACGGGCAGCCAGTAGGCTGAACAATGTAACAAGCAAACCCTCACGAACTCAGGGTGGCTGAAAGACTGCAAATTACATTCTCCATCAATTAGTACCAATTAGAAAGCACGACGTAAGACATATCATGCAAATAAAGATCTCCCGCCACTTCCAAGGCCCTTTCATAAAGCTACCTTTATTGCCAGTTCTTAGCACGCATCTTACTGCTGCACATACATGCCTGGGCTTCCACGTGGGAATTTGTTGCACGTGTTACCAGAGCAATAAAGTTGTTAAGAAAAGCAAATTGGGCGAGGGTACACAGGCTTGAGTTTCTAAATCCTTCCATAACCTTGGTGCTAAAATTGGGGTTACATAAAGTGTGACAGAGACAGGAAACCATAGTCTAAAGCAAGACAAGGCTCCTTCCAAGCAGATCCCACTCTGTGTGCTGACTGCAGCCTCCCACAAGCAGAGCCCAGCGCCTCACTGGAAGACCGGCAGCTTTCAAAGGCTCCCCATTCAGTCCCTAGTCACACTGGGCGGTGGGAAGGAGGAGAAACACAACTGGGGATGCAGATTATTCTCCTTTTTTCTGGCTCTTTCTAAACCATGCCATGTGGAGTCAGTGGGTTGATTCTATATACGGTAAAGACAGCAAACTGCTTCCACAGGCATGCTTGTAACACTGTGATTGCATGGATTTGACTTCCTGTGTATGTGCCTGTCTACTTCTGCAGCTGTTTTAACTTCTCCTTGCAGTATTGAAGGCATGGTGTAACTCATTACATTACACCTCAAGCTGCATCTAAATTCAGCTAGTATTTTAAAGACATATGTGTCTGTTTAGCAAAGGAAAAACAGCCCTATTCAGTGTGCAAATGTGTACATTCAACAAACAGAACTATTGACAAACAATATTGACTAAACTTTTCAAGACTTACTGAATGTCTACACAGGCTACAGCAATAATAATATAAATGTGATTAAAGTTTCAACAACAGTAGGTTGCAGGGAAAAAAAATCAGTTTTTCTATTTTACAGAAGTCACCTTAGGCACTAGACTTGTAATAAAAATAGTATTTTGATCTTAACACTTTCACTAATACAACTCTAGAGTATTTTACAAGGGAAGTGGCAGCACCATTTACGTAAAGGAACCATTACTGCACAAAGAGCTCCTGTTTATTTCTTTTTTTTCATGCAAGCTTCAAGTGAGAAATTGAGGGAAAAAACCAAACGACTAAATTCACAGAGTCTTGGCACATTTATCTTCCAAAGAACTACTTCATCTTTTTCCCATTCACCAACAGGTGGCCTTTTCAGTCCAGAAAGGATCTGGGCCATTGTTCAGTATTGGAGACAAGGGGAGCACTCCTATTTTGTGACTGGACTCTGTGGGTTGGGCTTCATCTAATTCATTTCAACTACTGTTGTGAATGACTTGTGTGCAGTTCAGATGTGATATAGAAACAAAAAAGAGGAAAGTGCAGCAACAAAGTTCCACAAAAGAAAGCATGAATTTGATCCTATGAGTAAATTCATGCCAGAGACAGCAAAGTCAGGGGTTTTTAATATAATTTTATTTAAAAAAAAAAAAAAAAAAAAAAAAAAAAAAAAAAAAAAAAAAGATGTTGTCAGAAAACTTGGCCAGGTAATCATTTTTTGGCAAAACACAGGAATTCCTGGGACAAGCATGTAACATGGGAGAAAAAAAGAATAAAATAGGAGTATACCGCTTAAAAGTGAAATTAAGATCTTAAGTAAGTGCCACAGTTATTTCACAGGCTTGCTGAAAATGCTTGGGGTTAAAGAAAAACAGCCTCATGCTTAAACAGAACCATTTGGATATTTTCTTTGAAAGCAAAAACAAACAAAAAAAAGGCCATGCCTGAGAACCATTCTAATATTATAGCAGCTCTGGAACTCAAACTAAATGATACCAGAATAAGGACTGGTTTTCTCCTTTGAACTCTTAAGTACTGCTCAGCTCGTGTCAGGTGTGATAAAATGAGTGCAACTGTGACAAAGCACAGTGACTCACTCACTCAGACTCTCCCTGTTTCTCATTCATAGCTTGTTTTTTTCCTTCTTGGAAAGAAAGAGGTGCCTTCCATTCATTTCCAAAACGGCACAGAAGTATTTCAGGAGGTAGTGGGACAGGATGTCACCAGGACAACACAAGTAAGCACAAAAGACAGATACAAAGAACAGACTTCTTCAGTGGCACATTTGTCAGATATTTCATAAATCATAGTGTCACTGTATTACAACAGTAACTGCTCTCTTGGAACGTACTCTGGCTTATCCGTCTCTGTATGGGTTAGTTGATATAGCTTGCAAATTCCACAGCCGGCTTGTCACTAACTACTATAAATGGAATAAACCAAGAGATTGTTCTTCAGTTCTTGATATGCACTGTTACAGACAGCTTTCACAGACACAGACCACATGAGGTATTACTGGCCCTGATTACCAGGTTCAAGATAATGGCTTAAATCACAAGACCTTCCCTCAAGAAGGTAGAAAGGTCTGTTCCCTCTGTGCACTCTACGCTGACTGCCCTGGACCTGCCCCGCTGCACTACCAGGAACATTCCTGCCAAGGTCACCACCCGACTCTGTTAATTTTTAAGAGGCTTAAAGCACATTTTTTTCAAACTAATTTCACCCAATCTAGTTTGACACTGATAAAGAATGGGGGGGTTTGTGATACATCTCCTAAAAATTCACTTTTACTCCAGTTCCATAGCATGAGTAATCATGAGCTGCAGCAGGTTAGCTATACAAGCAATCATAATGCTTTTAAGTTTCTGAGTCAGACCTTGGTTTCCCCTCCTCCCAGTTCTCTGGCCCACACTGGAGCATACATTTCAAAATATTTAACTATATTTAGCTGGTAAGCTGGTTTAAAGGTCGTAGTTTATAAGGAAAACTTACCAAGACATACTGAGAGAGCACAAAAGAAGAACTGAGATAAAAACAAAACCCTTCCCAAAATTTTTCCCATATTGCAGCAACAAATGACTAAACTATTTTGAGGTAAAGTCATTAAAAAAACCCAAAATATTTCAACAATTTCTGAAAATTTGTTAACTAGTTAACTTTTTTATTTCTGTTATACTTCTTTTGTTCTCCAAGTCTTTAAAGTCTTTGCTGCTTATTTACATATGTGGTGGTTACGTTGGTGCAGTTAATTGGATTCACCATTTATTTTGGAGTACTTCATTTCTGGCCTGTACATTAATCCAAGCCCTTGTATCTTTCCCTGAATTTCAAGTCTTTGAGTCGCTTCAAACCACTAAGGAAATTTTTCTTTATTTCCAAATTAAAAAAAAAAAAAAAAGAAAAAACAAAAAACAAAAAAACCCACACCACCAAAACAAAACACCAAAACAAAACAAAAATCTATTCCACATTCCTTTAGTGTCAAACCCAGGCTAACTTCATCATGCAAAAAGAACAGATTTCATTGTTTAATTGATTTCTTGTAACCCTTTGCAGCTAGAAATTTCCATGGCACAGCAAAAATATCACTTTCTAATCCCTGGATAATTTAGAGATAAAGGAGATTTTTTATTATTATTTATTTCAGTTATCACAAATCCAATTGCAGTAAGCTCATGAGAAACCAAGTAAGCCTCTAAAATTATAAAAAATTTATTTCATGTAACTAAAAACTACATGACTTTGCCCATTACCTGGAGCTTCCTCATAGCCACATTATTTAATTCTGGTAGGAGTGTGACTGGCAGACATGACAAAAATATTTATTGAACATATGTAGACGTAAGCATACCTGTTTAAAATTAAATAAATAAGGGTACATTAAAGAAAAAATGATGCAAACTGAATTAGGTATTAGTGCCTCTTATGGTTCTGACATTACCAAACGACTCCTGCCTTGGTGTACAAAGTGGTTGGATATTGTTTTATTCTATTTCTACACTTAGTAACATTTGCACGTTTTTTATTTAGTATGTAAAGCAGGTGGATTAGCTAAAGTAGAATACCAACATATCAGCTATGAAGATGATTTACCAGTGCTATTTTGAAAAAGTAAGGCTGCAAAGACACACAATCAGTTGCAGAAATTTGCCCAGATCACTTCACAAATGTTGGTCTGAACCTAAAATAACAGCAACTGACTGCAGCCATCACCATTTTCAAACTGAAAAAATACTGCTAACACAACAGGACATATACACATATAATTCTAGGGAATGTCTTAAATGTCTGAATTCATTTTGTAACAACCCTAAGCTTGTGCAATGCACTTCTATTGAACATCTTTTTGTAAAAGTTGTGCCAGTACATTTCCTAGTTGCTTGGGGCAACTTATGTACCAACATGCTTAATATTACCTTTCATACTGCCATTATCCAAACACATCCCCTCAGAAGATTCATCCATTTGTCAAAAGCAAAAAACTTAATCCAGTTGCCCCTACGCAAAAGCAATATTGGGGATTTTTTTCCATTCCACAATCAGAACAAAAAGTTACTTTCTATTTAAGGGATGTGCAAAGAGAATAAGCTCAGTATTTTAATTTTTTCTTGGAGCTTGAAATTTAGATTCTTATAAATATGCTCATCCTCCCACAACCACAAGTGACAGTAAAGACTCATTGCACAGATCAGTTGCAGCATATCTGATTCTCATATAGTAGAGGAAGTTACTTATATCAGCTACAATGTTTCTGAGACTACTATGAAAAGTCAAAAGGCAGGTGCATGAATTTTCCTTTTTCATAAGGATCAACCCACTGGGTGTTTTTATCAGTCAGTTAAATTTGCCTGCCATACAGAGAGCTTTGCAACGAAGAAATCTCCTGCAAGCCCCAAAACAAGATGCAACATAAAAAAAAAAAAAAGCCAAGTGCTTACAGGTATATGCTTGAATGAAAACATATGCCATGGACTATGTCATTGGAAGCATCATGTCCTTGTTTACAAAGGTAAGCAGAAGGAAACCTCAGCAGTACACCTGCAGACCAGGCTTTCTGCAAGAATCAGTGCTTCCAGAAAAGCTTGAAAGGAGACCACAGGCCAGGCCACATATATTTTCTCAGCAAGGCTCTATCGGTAACAAAGTAGGCAAAGCTTATCATGCTCAGTGCCCATATTCTACAAGTTTGCTGTAATGCTCCAAGGGCTTAAGTGCCCTTATCTGTCAACCCCCTGCTTCATTTCTCCATTGAAATAAATCCCTTTGTAATAACAAATGAGACTTACTACTTAGCCTGTATGCAGATGAGGAAGGACAGAGCTGCTTTTACATTTGGCTGGCGAATGACAATCTGTAGAGGTAGCATGGACTGTTTAGGGATTACAGACAAATTTAACTAAATGTATCTCCTGGTTTCTCCTCTTCTTCTACTGAGTTCTTTACCCTTATTGTAAGAGAGTAACTCCAATTAACAGACATTTAAAGTTTCAACTTTCTACATAATTTTGGTGACTATAATTCTGTTTTCATTACTTTGATTTTCCAGAATATATGCCTGGACTGAGAGTGGACAGAAACAAGGAATGAGGAGAGTGTTTTCAGATTATTTAAGCAGCACAAATTTCTACAGTCCTGCCATAGGCTGTCAAAGGCATGTCTTTTACAGAGGTCAGGATACCCAGGAATGCTTTTAAGATGTTCATTGTAGCTATTAGAAATAAAAGGAAGAAGGAGTAAAAGCTTATTATAGAAATAAAATATTTTCTGAATATATTTGCATATTCCTTAGACGGCAATTTATAAATAAATAGTTTTTCAGTAAACATAGAAATTGCAAAGCTAAAAAAATATATTTGAATATTTTTTAAATCATTTTTTAGCTACAGAAATAGCCTGAGATTTCATTTGGCAAGGGCACAGAGGCCTTTACTACATCTGTGATTTCCATCACGTGGGGCTTGATTATAAAGAAGACATTGACATGTGTAAAGATAACAAAGAATTAGTTCCAAAATGCTGAATTGTCCACTTTAAAACAAATTGCACAAGTTTCATCTGCAATTTAAAAGCCATAATGTTTTGCATATCAACAACTCAAAATGAGTAAGCCACTCTTGCATAGTGTATGCATGATCAGAATTGAGTAGCTTCAAAAGCACCATTATTAAGAAAAGCATAAACAAAAATGAGAGATAAACATGGGGTCACTTTCCTTTTGAGTATTTATTAAGTATTAATATAAATTCTTATGCAGATTATCAACCCAACTTTCTTTCTTTTCCTACAGTATCACTCTGACTTTTTATCATATTAATGGGAAATAAAACCATAAAATTTTTAGTTTGTTCTCTATACTCTCTTAGTAGACTTCCTAAACTGCCCTTCAGTGTACCAACTGTGTACCAACCTTACTCCTGCAGGTCATATGCACTAAAAATATTTGAAGATTTTTTTTCTTGTCACAGTTGGAAGAAACTTCACTTTCTATGTCATTTCAGGCTTTTTTTTTCACTTGCAAGACTGTTGATTAACAAGAGTTGTGATTGCTGACACAGATGCAAACAACTTATACCTTTGCAGTGAAGAATAGCCCAGTTTCTGAAGAAATAAAAATTGAGAGGAGACACAAGGATGAAGGACTCATTTCCAAAGGAAACTGCTGTTCATCTTACGTATACCAGTATCTCTGAAACCAGGATTTATCTATCTACAAAAAATAAGCACTTTAATTCAGTCTTAAGATGACTTTTGTGTATTCCAATACAACATGTAAATAAGATAAATTCAGTCCTTAAAACATCATACCATTATTTGCTTGCTAATTTTTTTTAATGTAAAAAAAATTGGGGGTTGTCAGCTTAACATCAATAGACTAAATGTAAAAGATGCAAACTGGTTCAATAATGGCCACAGTGCTCAAAACAAGGCCCCATTTCCTCTCAGTCAAAACACCATATAATATTTTATGAACACAATTCAAAAATTTAAAAAAATATACTGTAAGCAAAAGCAAGCAGAGGAACTATGTTGCTGAAGCGCCAGACAGATCTATATATTTCTTCTTACCTGAAAATCATAATTAAAAGAGTTGACTTTAAGAGGTAATATGACAACATTTTAGCCAACAACTTTAATCCTGCCTGTATATGGTCTTCTTTCATGCGACTAAACTAGAGCTGCCTAATTGTTTCAGTAATATTGTTGTTGTGAATAGACCATGCAAAAGATTAAGATGTCGAAGCTGAGTCAGTCATTCAGTCCCTGCTTCCACAGGAAAACTCTTCCAGCCTTTCAGCCTAAACCAGTATGCATCCACTAACTCTTCAGTAGCATCTGGGTTAGTTCATGCACTTAGTAGCATCTTAAAAAACAGAGAGATGCAGGTTGGAGTGTAGCCACACATGCAGAAATGCCAACACCACAATTAGTTTAAATAGTCCCATTAACCTCATTCAGGTGCAGTTGGAACAGCACATTTAACCCACCTTCCATACATGTTATCTAGAATTTAATGATTAATGTGTTTCCTTCCCTCTGTACGCTTGCAATTCCTGATAAAAGTTCGGGTCAATCATATTTTACGTTCTCTATTCTGATATCTGCACTTACAGATACAATTATACTATTTGACTATTGAGCACATTCCTTCTGGAAAAGGTTTAGAGAAATACATCGGTGACCATTTCACTCTCTGATCAAATATTATGACTGGATGAAAATACTCGTATGCATAATTATCTAACAGCCAGCATAGCAGAAAATTTTGGAAAAAAATGCAAACAATTTCCCTAGTATACTGATCATTATCAGAAATAAGTTACAGGGGCTAGATGACTGTCATAATGCTCATGTCAGAAGTCACATGATATGCAATTACTATGAGGTTGCCCTTGACACCCGTATTTTACAGAAATGTCCAACAGGTGCCCCCTTCTCTACATCAATTTCTTCATCTTTTAAGAAACATAAAAAACACTCTCTCTAGAACAAAATGGCTGCTACTGCAAAAATATTAGACATACCCACCAGAACAAAATACCATTCCATTCCAATAAAATTTATGTCTCTAAAATAAACCAAACACCAGATGAAATATCACTGAATTTGCTTCAGGAATTAATTTTGCTATTAATTTATCTAATTAATTTATCTAATTTGACCACTAGTCAAATTAGATAATGAGGCATTGCATTTTTTCCTAATGATTTTTTTTAAATTAAATTATTTACTTTTTCAGCATTTTCAATTAGTACAGTGATATCAAAGAAAGACATATTAGTGTGAATAATCCCAATTACAGTGTTCTAATGCATAGATTCAGTAACGTGAGAATTCGACTCATTGTCTTCAATTAAACTCAGACTGTATAGAGAAGGTGAATTAAACCCATAGCCATCAGTTTAAAAGTAGCAGATGATTTTTTATACTAAAGAGTGCATTTTAAAAGGCTATTATATGCTCCTAGACTGGAAATATCTCATTAGAATGTGATATTTGGGGCTGCCCTAAAATTTTAGTTTCTAAGAGCTCAGACATGAAAGCAATCAAGCCTGTGTTGCTATATAATAGATTTTCACTTGTGAATATTAACAGACTCTGAACTGACACAAATTGGTAACATGTATTTTAAATCTGAACTCTGATGAAATTTCTCAGTACAGCAAACTTTATGAAGGGTGGAAGGATGTAACTGAAGCTGTAAAGCCAGTGCACACTAAACTCCCACCTTCCCAGCAGGGGTGGTGGAAGGGCACAGAAATGCTTTTGCTCCACAGTGAATCAAGGAACATTTTCTGGCCCCCTGAAATATCACAAGCTAACCTTCCTGAGAGCTGCAAATGCAGTGCTTGGGAGTCTCTTTCTCATATTAAAAGGCAAAAGTTCATAGTGTGTATTGCAAAGACTGATAAAAAAAATCTTTGCAATTGACAGGCTTGCTTCTCTAACAGTGACTCTTCTTCTACACAGCAGATCATTCAATTTTAGTTGTATCATAACTGAGGGGAATGGGGCAGTTCACAACTCAACTACAGACTTCAGCAAACACCACTGCATTAAGACTAATGCTCAGGCAAACCTTTTTCCACTGTCATGAAGGGCAAATGTAAACACAGGCTGCCAGAAGCTGAGACCCTGAGAATCTCTGTGCTTTAGCCCAGTTTCAAATAAACATCATAAAGTTAAGAAAAGGATGCTAGCAGATGTATTAAAAAAAGAAACTCAATAAATTCAACCCACTCTCTCCCCACCAAAAGCCACAGAGGCAGAAATTTCCACCATCTCAGTAAATACTGGCAAAAACAATATTTATTCCGCACTTGGTGCTAGGGCCACAAATGGCAATAATCAGATTTTCTGTTTCTACAAACCTGGAGTCATCTAAAATTCTTGGACCAGTTTTTGCTCAGTTTGTCATCATTTACCACACAAATAGCAAGTCTTAAATTCCCTGGACATTTTTCTGTTCTCCTGTAGCTAGCTGTGCTCTCAGAGCATTGGAGCTTTTGTCACCTCCCTTTGTGGAACACTGCTCTCAGCTACAGCAAATAAAAGATTAAAGATTTTCCATTGCTTTTATTTCTTCCACAGTGTTGTCCTATGCACTCAGAAGATAAAGAGTCAGTAGCACTTGACATGGAAGTTAACTCTGAACTTAGCACATGCAACTGGTATGTCACATACATTAAACTGGAGCTCCTCAAAACAACACTTGTAAGCATCACTAATGATTAATAATGTCCTGCACACAACAGATAAAGTAAACCCTTATCAGATTTTGGAGGAAACCCTGCTCACTTCCATCAAGAAGAGTATAGTCTTTCCAAAAACAGTAAAAATATTACGCCCCAGCAAGTGACCTCTGTTGTCATCAGAAGAGTCTAGGCTTCACAGTCACTGGTGCAATTAAGTTCTCCAAAATCTACCCAAAAGTTGAGACTGATGACACCTCCAGATTAATTTCCTGAGTAATTTTTCCCAATTTTTTTCATTCTTACTTTATCAAAATTGACTCCAGATAACAGTGCATTATCACAAATAAGCATGAAGAGTCATTTTCATTTTTAAATTTTTTTAGAAATAAAAATGGCAATTGAAATTCCAAATAAGGTAAATGGAACATAATTTCTCAGGAAAACAGAGCTGAAAAGGGAGAGCATGAACAGAATAAAAATACTGGAATCAAAACAGGATTACTTGAAGTATTTATTAACCTGTGAAGGGCATGTGTTCCCAAGGATCACAATCAGAGCTACTTTATTCTATTTTGGAAAATATTCTTATAAGCAAATAAAACTGGTTGACCCAAATCTGCTAGTGTCACCCAATATAATGTTAAATCATCACTACAGGGAGACTGCTTTGAAAAAGGATAACACAAGGTCTCTCATAACAATGTCCTGAATTTTAAATAGATCTTTCCTTGGTATAGGAAGCCACCGACAAACAACAAAAAAACCTCAGATAACCACAGCATTCCATAAATTATAGAAATGCATTGAACAGCACAGCAAAGCAAAGAATACTGACATGTCGTAATTTTCATGCTATATGCTGCATGGAGCAAATGTGCTCTGCAAGGTAAACAAAAAACTTTTTGATTTTGCACTGCAGTCATCATTAAGTGAATTTATCTGCTGCCTCTTCTAAGTGCACTTGCAGAAGAACACCACACAAATGCCTCCAAAATGCTTAGCTGTAATAAAACTATAATAATGATTTTATTTTGCAGCTGAGTTAATGTAAGCTGGAATGCAGGCATATAAATCTAAATTGAATTTTTAAATACTTGTCTTTAGTATTCCTTTTGAGATTCACAATGAAAATTCAAGTCTAAATTCCCAATATGGAGATTTTATGCTTTTAATAGTCATATTTTTATTTGCTTTTCTGCTATAAATTTGTTTTTGCCAATATAAATAGGTCCTAGTAATAGAAGAGAGATTGCATTTAAACTTGTTAATTCTCTTTATGAAAATAAATTCTGTAATATATATAGGGATCAGTAATAGTTCCCATGGTAATATATAAAAAAAAAAGCTTAATATTTGCCATATATATAATTACTAAAAGAAATACCCTTTGTGTATGCTTAAAACATCACCCAAGACAGTATTACACCCAATAATTTAAACTTACAGACATAATGTTGACAAGTAAAATCCTGGTTTCATACCTGGAATTATTACTTGCATGCTTCTTTATTTTCCAGATTACAATGGTGAAGTTTTTTTTTTTTTTTTATATGCAAACTCTTATTAAACTTACGGACTAGAATGGCACTGCAAAAATAGATGCATATTTCTTGGAGAACAGCACTGCACTCAGCTGAAAAATATACTGCAGTTCAGGTGAAAAACAGGCCAAAACCACATACACAAATATTTCACTTTTATTATTCCTTTTTTATACTCTACTGAATCCACATGCTAAACCATAAGGAAAGGCAGTTTTTACTGGATAACATGTTTTTTAATGAGAAAATTCAGTGTAACTATTCTAGTGTGCCTTTAGCACCATTGATCTCTTCATCATAAAATCATTGCAGGGCTCTTACTCCAGGACAAATTTAGCCTAAGCCTTACCTTCTCCCAATTTTTTTACAAGAGGAAATGTTTAGATTTTACTAGCTGAGTCTGAGTTATCTGGTCAAGAGGTTTGGAAGTAGATGTGTCTCAGGGTGGGGTGCAGAGAGGGATGTCTGTTTGATGTTTGGGGCTTTTTTTAAATTAAGACATTTCGTATTTTAAGATTCAAAAGCTCTGATTCAGTACTGCAGAATACTGCTTGCTGCTTTGGGAAAGGAATGTTTTTGTGCTGGGACTGTCCCTTCAGTATATCAGATTTAAGATCATCAGGGTATTTGGATAGTTCCAGTCTCATTTTCAGCATTCAATTACCACAAGAATCAATAAACTGTCCCAACCTACAGTTGGGGGAAGGAATAAATTAGTGTAATTTCTATTTTGCCAGACAGGAAATTGAGAAACAGAAAAATAAGTGGCTTGTCCAAGCTTATGCATGAAATCTACTACAGAGAGCAAAGTAAAAGAAATTATTTTCAACATTATTCTAGCCAAAGGACACACAACACCATCCTTTTGTTCTCTTTTGAGTATAAACAGTTTTAAAAATGAGACTGTAATATGCACCGTGCATATTAAATGCAGAAAACTGCATGCTGCAGCAAAAGAGACAGAGACTACAATCAGCAAGAGAAGAATCACAAGAAGATTGTCTTTTCAGAATGTGCCTTGACACAACCCCTGACCTTAAAAGCATATCAGAGGCAAGAACTTCCACAGTTCTATGAGCTGTCAGACATCCACACATGACCTGAACTTGTTATGCTAGGACACTATTTTTGTTCACGTCGGTATTATGCTTTTTTAAGCGTGTTGCCACATTTGTATACGGTAAGTAACAATGGCGAGTGAAGCTCCTCAAACTAAGGGACAGCTAAGAAATTCAGCGGTGGCAAATAGGCAGTCCTTAGGCATCCTTAGTATACCCTTAGTATATTGAGTAGGCTCAGGGGACATGGAGCATGGAGTATGCAGACAGACTTGTTTTAGGGTCCTGGACCCCCTAAAACAAATTAGTTAGTCCTAACCACCAAATTAGTCCCAACCATCTCAGGACTAACAATATGATTCCACTACAATTCCCCTCAACTCCTCATTCTAGGCCTACTCTCCACTATTCTCGTCAGGTTCCAATGATGATGCAACATTGTATGAGAAATAATAAGAAAAATTACAGTAGAAAGGAGCACAAGGAGTGTTTAGAAGGTAAACTTTAAAACCAATGCAACAGAATGTGAGCACTACATGGAACAATTACCCCTGTTGCCACCTGTTACCCCTAACTGAGCAGCCTGTTGGGATATGTGGAACATTTGATAGGTAAAATCACTCTTGCCATTTGGGTAATAAGTTCATTAATAGTCAAACAGCAGTGCTGAAAATTGATGATCTGCATCTGACTGCCCAAGCAAAATCTACTCTTCATAACAATATTTATGTCTGAGAATGGATCTAACAGATGTCCTTTACTGTAGATTATTTGAGAATAACTAATTTTACCTAGAAAGCATTAGAGTAAAAGGCAGAAAAGATTACATCTTTTGGAATTCCGTAATTTGTAACATGGAAGATGGAAAGATTGGACAGAAAAGCAAGTGTAAAGTTCATGCAAGCTTTTAGATTCAACTCCTCAGAGCAGAACAGAGAAAGCCACATATGATGTTTCGCTCTTCATACATTGATGCACACCAACTAACTCATCAAGAACAATCCAGAGGTGTTTACAGCATATCATTGATAGGAGTACACAGAAAATTGGATGATCTCCATCAAAATGTATCAAGAAGTACGAAGGAAATTAAAATAATGTATTATAATTAACACAAAAAACCCCCACATCTTTTTGCATTGTGCTGACATCCAACTATTTAAGCTGCTTAAGGTTTAATAATACCACAGAATCATTAACCTAGAGGATGAGGAGATACAAAGATGCTTTCTCACCTCAGAAGTCTTCAGCTGTCTGCCAGGGAAATCTTTCTCCTGTGTGATCTTCATGAGCTGACCTAAGTATACTGGAGCATGAACTTTAGAAAATTCTACAAGACGGGGAGCATCAGGACAAAACTGTGTTATTCAGCCTTCTGCCTGTACTTTGTGTAGTGCAAAGAGGCCATGGAGAGTGCCACTCCAAAAAATACCACCATTCATGAGCAGGGAATGATTTCTGTGATGAACATCAGGAAATATTAATTTGACAGCCAATCTCTGTCATTTGCTTATGTACTTCACCAAAGGTGACAGTGAAATTCCAGCTGAAAAAACTTGGTAGGTGAGGCCACCACCTTCAGACACAAGTGGACTCTTGAACAGTCACTAGACTCTCTCATACTAGTTATTCATGACTGCTGAGTGGGAGGAAAAAGCTGTTTGCCAGCCTTCTTAAAGGAAAATCTTACTTTCTTTGGCTACAAGAAAACTGAAGAGCTATCAATTCTATTGAACAAACCAGCATGAGGATCTTGTTACATGTATGTGAATGCATCTTTACTTCCAAGAAAAAAGTGCTGCATCCAAAAGAAATGTGGTTCAAAGCAAAAAGGAGCAATTTAGCAAATGAGAGCAGGAGTATCTCAAAGAGAGAGCTGCTGAGATTTACCTCCATGTATTAGGGGTGTAGAGTAATGGCAGTTGTATTGGATGGTGTAGGGTTTGTAGATCTATGGGGACCCATCTCAACTGAATTCTTTAACAGCTGTTATGACAGGGATGCCCATTACCCAAATAGGCAGCACTCATTATTGATCAGTGCTCCACTTAGCAATCCAATTTGTTATTCTTTTGTCTCTGCCCTCAACTACCCTAGATAAAATGAAGGAAATAATCAGACTTTAAAATAGTTAATCCCTCTATTAGGCAAAATAAGCAATTAAAGCACCTAAACACATAACTTTTAGTACATCCTCCTCACCTTTCCATACGACAGGCAGGCAGAACTGAGAAGCAGTCCTACTGTGAAAGAGGAGATAAAGAAATGCTACAGTCACTACAAACTCTATTTATGTAAAGTGTCATGTTCCTTTCTTAGCTTCTTTGTGAAATGTTTTTGTTTCTCTTGACACATAGTGGGCAAGAAAAGCCAAAACCACAACAAAGTAAAAGTGACTACCTTACCTAATAAACCAGTGAATCACCTGAGGAGATGAAACTGCCTGTAATTTGATTTATACAGTTAGACTACAATTGCACAGTATTACAGTACAGACAGTATGTTTTTTAAAATGTTCTCATATGAAAGGTTAGAGTAGATATGAGAAAAGCAATGCTGCAGCATTTAATATTATTCTTCATAGTACACATAAGCATGGAGACAGAAGCTTTTTTTATTCCTTCTCTAAGCCCAGTAACAGAAAAAATTAAAAATCTTCCAGACCTGAACTGCATAGTCATTAGCAAACAGTCAATGACTTGAACCTCCACTAGGGCTCAAACTGCACTTTGCCCAGGCTTTTCAACATTTCTGTTTGGAAAGCCTTCCATACCCAGATATCCCCTGAGAAATTTTTTATGATGCTAGAAAGACTGTCAGCTAGAGGCAAGAGTTCCCTGGCACCTGAGACACAGACAGGACTATCAAATAAGTCTTAATTGCTGGATGACAACGGGTGTCTGAGCTTGAATTCTGATCTCCAAATATTACCTATGCAACTGCCTGCAGAGGTAAGACTGTTATGATAGCAGCGGATAAAACCAGTTAAAATGGAGAACAGTGAACATATCGAGACCTTAACTTTCACCATAAAAACAGTTAATGAGAGAACACAACAAAACATAATACATGTGTCAAGAAGCAATGTGTTCTCTGGTATATCAAGAACACAGCCTAGGATCTAACCTCCTTCTGCATTGGAAGGAGTCATGCACATGGAATAGCATAATTTGAGTCAGGGAAACTGAACACAGGCTATTAATTACTCTATAAACACTGGATTGCAAATGCTAATACCAGTAACACACATAAGTTAATTTTAGATTTAGGAAGGTGTTTACAGCTTCAATCACCAGCATGAATATTCCAGTACAACTGCAGAGCATGTATTTTTCTTTTGCCTTATATCTGAGCAACTTCTCCTTTCTATTCCTGCAATTCTGCTAGCATCTCTGTCTGGTATTGCTCATACCCTAATCTACTTCAGGATTTATCATTTATGTTGCTGCCAAAACACCCAGATAAGCCTGTAAGCTTTAAATTTTTACACACTCAACAACTAAGAAATACAGCAAAGATGTTGCTGTATGCAAAAGGGACCATGAATAAGAATTTCTTAGTAAGCACATAAACTTTTGTTCATTTAGCAGAAAAAGGCAGATACACAGGAATAGAGAAAAATGGGAGGGTTGGTATCAAATCTAACTAATGCATCCCACAGGCCAAACCTGTAACTGACTGCTGGAAACTAGTGTTAATAAGGAGAATCTGGTTAGATGAATCATGGACATTAGGAAATAAAAACTTAGCTTTAGCCAAAGAAAGGCCAAAACCTACACTCAACATAGTCCTGCTTAGAACATCTCCCCCTGTCCACCCATTTTCTCTCAAAATTCATTTAGATATTTGTAAGTCACTAGAAAAAGTACTCAGTAGACAGTAAAACAAATAGGAAAAGAAAGACTTTAAAATTCATCCATCCATCCATCCATCCATTATTTTTGTGGTGCTACTAATCTTTGTTTAACTTTGAGATCTCCCTAGAAAAGTGGACTACCTACCAGAATGTAAAGTAGAACAGAGTCCTGACTCCCATTTTCATGTCTTTCTGATGATTTCCTTTTTTTACTACTGTGTCTCTTTGATGGTGATTTAGCCATTTAATAATGTTATTGAAATCTTCTGAAGCGATTCTCCAAGTGACATCATGTAGAGCATCATTAACACAGTGTTTTCAATTTCAGAATTAGAAAGCACAATTTCTCCCCCTTCACACACACCCTTTCAAAACCTCAACTTAAATATCTAAATGAAACACTTCCCTCCCCACCCCCACAAACATACCTGTTTTCTATAACTAAAGTTTAAGTTTGTCCAAGACCACCCAAATGGACATCAGCTGCAGCCTTCTTATTATACCTCCCTGATACTTTGCAACTCGCCCAGAAAACAAAAAGGGAGTAAAAATGAGGGGGAAAAGAAGCATGTTATAACTGCCCTTAAATTCAAATGAGAATGTTTCTAAAAACTGATTACATTGCTCAAAGATACCAGTCACCTCTTCTTATTTTTAGCCTTCAAGAAAGCACTGTGCCTTTTCAATATCAGGATTTTCACTGAGCCCACAGAAATCGAAACTCAGATGAGAAAAGAAAAAATGTTTAACAAAAGTGTAACTCTCTTATTCACAAATTCATGTCACATTTGAGCTACAACTTTGCTACAGGTATTTTTAGGCCATTTCTGGAAAAAAACTCATGTTCCCTAAGCACCTCCTTTTTGTCTTAATCAAAATAATAGCATTATTCCTATCTCTAGTGGTACAATTCCTAAATCACCACTTTTTTCTCTTCTAGTCTATTTTGATCCTCTGGTGCTGCTACACTTGAAAACAGAGCTGCAGCAGAAATGCTTTTCTTTTAATCTCTCCCTAGTTGGTAGAATTTGATGTCTCTGGTATGCATCATTTGAATCAGTGAAGTAATTTTTGGATCACTATCTTTATTCTCAAAATATGGCAAGCAGAAAGTCTTAGTAGTCTATTCCAACTACTTACTTCATGATTCTAATTTTTCTTATTAAACTACAAAATTATGGCTGGTACTAAATATGCAGTGCAACCCTGTGAGCAACACAGTATTTCAGATATTTGTACTACCTCTCTTCAGCATTCAGCCATTGCTCAGCATCTTTTTGAGATCACTGGCTCACCCATCTTCACCTCTTCTGAGAGAATTAAATACCCCCTTCAGAGCAAAATGGGTTTCAGGAATGAAGATAGTTCGGCTGCTAATGCTTCCATATTACTCTCTAATGGGGGGGACACAACTCAATTTGTCAGTTCTGCTCCTCTGTAACAATAATTACAGGCTGCAGGTTTTCCACCTTTAGTGCTCACATTCACTCTGAAGTTCCCTCCCTTCTGCCTTCTCCCCTTTCTGCCCCCTTCTCACTTGTTTTGATACAGCTGGCACTTTTCCTGCTATTACAATTAACAATGCACATACAGAAACAATTGTCACTGTCACAACACTCACTGCTTCAAAGCTCTCTCCAACTTGCAAGACATAATACAGAGAGAGGATGATAATGAAAAGGCTGAATTTAAAATCCCATTTATACTGAAAAGGTTGTGCTACATTGAGATGTCCTTGGGAGATTGCTGGGAGACACTGGGGTCTCTCAATGTTTGTGGTGATCATTTTCTCATCAAGAGAATTATGCTTTACATGTCTGGACTGTTTAAGGGCGCACACATGCTAATTTAATTTATGTTTTTAGGAGAGCTGAAGCCTTTACAAAGAAAATGCAAGGGGCTATAGGTTGCACTGCATGCACAAGGGATTACCCCTGTCTCTCTCTCACTAGTGGCAGAGCTGCAAGATGCAGCAGTGAACGTCAGTTCAATTTCTTGGTAATGTTCTTAATTCAAAATCACCATCTTGCAAAGAAACTATGCCGTACAATAGAGATATTTTATAAAAATCCCCCTGGGGTTTATAAATATCTTGAAAAGAGTTGGACCATTTATACCCTAAATAATCAGACTAACCCACACCAAGTATGGGTATATTCCTACAGGCAGTGGGTGTGCTACTAATGTTTTGTTATTTGAACATCTTCATGCCATCAGTATTCAAAATAACCTTTAAAAAAAAATTGTCTGTAGGTTTAGTCACTTAGTACACTTAGAGCAGGTAGCAGCCACAACTATTACATGTAATTTCAGACTGAAAGACTCATTAGCTATCTTAGGAGCATGACTAGTTGTTCCACACTATTTTAGGAAGGCTAGGAATTTCTGTGTGTTGGGACAGATGGCCTCACACACCGAGATGAAACAACAGAAACAAGGGAATTTCAAAGAACACTATAATTTTAGACACATATTACAGATTATTGCCTGTGATAAAACACAATTCCTGCAAATGTGGGTATATGCAGAACTGCAATCACACACTGCCAACGAACTACTCTTTGCAATTACAGCTCCTGAATTCAGAGGTCTTGTAAGTAGATTGAGATAATAAATCTCAAGACACAATAAATCTTAAAATAGACTTACTTGAGAGACTCCAGATCATCTTGAGGCTCCATTTATTATTATTATATTCTTAAGTTTGAAGAAAGCAGTGTTGTACTCCCAGCTCAAGGCTAAGTCTGAGCACTGTTATTTTAGGTCTACATCACACAAATCTCAGTACAATACTGGGTGTGTGAAGACTGGTGTAAATGATGTTCAGTAATGTAGATATTAAAGTACAAGTTAATGTGATTTTAACATAGTCATAGTTAAAATTTCCACTTTTATTTACAATCCTTCTTGTTCTCTGTGACACAGACACAGAGAACTTCACAAATCAGTATCTACACAAGTCTATACCTCAACAAGGTATCAGTCAGAGCCCTATACTACAACTCATCACTGAAAGAAAGGATGAAAGAAGAAATAAGGTAAGAGAGTGTACTTTGTATCTCAATTCTTCCATTTTCTTAATAATTTTCTTCTGAAAGAGCAATGTTTTTGTTTTACGACTAGAAAACCCATAGGCAGCAAAAACAAAGGCTCTCAGGAAGTTAAAAAAATTCTTGGACAAAATAATATCATGGTACTGACAAAGAAAACTGAATATCAATTATTATTCTTTATGTAGTTCTTTAGGCACATCCTGAGCTTGCTGTGCAGAAAACCAGAAGTCTCCATGTCCAAAGAGGGTGGAACAAAAAAGGAAGATGTTTTGCAGGACCTGGCCAAATGAAGATAGGAAGGGTAAACTCAAATGTATATCAAAAGCCTACTTCTTGCAGGCAGATAGCAAAAGACATACATTTTCTACTACTAACAAACAGTCTTCATGTTTCTTTGACCAAGCAAAGAAGAATTCACGCCAATGTTCTCTCAATTACCAGAGAGCATGATTCAAGAACACTTAACATATTAATGCAGCAAGACTCAGAAACAGTGCAGCAGATTAGAAAATACCTAAGATATCTCAAATTCATATGTAGTCCAAGTAGGTATAATTTCCTCTTAGGAGAGGCAAGATAGCATTTTTACTGTCAGTATTTCAGACTGAAGACTTGAATTCAAATTGTCTTCCCTGCTCCCTTCGTTCTGTTTCCCTCACTCACACCCCACCAGCAAAAGGGTGATTGTTGTGAGTTTTTTCATGTAACAAACTTCAGTGGAACTCATTCAGAAAATATTAGTCTATCTCATGCATAGATTCCAGAGGGACCAAGTTTTAAGACAAATAGAAGGGATACCAAAGGGCAAATTCAATTTTTCATTTGTGTACTGCATGCCAAGTTGCAAAGAAAAAAAAAAAAAAAGAAAGAAAGAAAACAAGAAGGAAAAAAAAAAAAAGAAAAAAAAGAAAACTCAAAGCAAGCTGACATCTGGCTCTTTCTTCTCAGGAGAGGTCCAAGATGAAAATAGCTGGGGCTCTGAAGAGCAGAATCAGCGTTCACTTGCAAAGGTGTCTCTTCAACACAGGTGTTCTCCGTCTCTCACCTTCCTTAGTACAAAACTACCTTGCACATATAAAAATAGGAGACACGAAAAAAAATCAATCACTCTTGCAAGTAGCATCAGCAATTCTATGATTTATTTTAATGTGTCCACATAGCACTATTCTCCACTTTATCTCTGCATCTAAATGGTGGTGGGGAGACAGAAGGAAGGGATTTTAATCAGCTATTTCATAGATTTTATTAGGAAAATATACATGGTATTCCAGTATATTAATTGCTCTGGATTCTGTCTTTTTTTTCTTTTTAATTTAGGACCAAAGATGTTTGAGCACTGCCTCCTCAGTAATTCAAACCACAAAACAAGCCAAATTGCACGGGTGATTAATCTACTTCTATAGTGGGAAGTCAGCTCCTATTCTGCAGATGGGAGCACAGTATCTGGGATTACCAATAATTTCTTTATTCATTTTTTACTCATTATTACTACAATCCTGGCAGCAGGACTGAACGGTAACATATAGAACTAATTACTGCAACTGAGAAATACATCAGATCTTTCAGCAAAGACATTTACATTGAAAGTAACACTGGAGGCAACATCTACTGAGATATTCCAGTATTTCCCATCTATAAAACCCAATTTTTCATATCCTTCCTATTTGTCTAACTTCCCACAACTTGAACATTTCTGTTGGGTGTTTTAAATGGGAAAAAACCCTGGCATAGGACAGCACAGATGGGAAGGCAGAAGGAGGGATAGCAGAATCCGTGCCCATTAGAAAATGCTTCCCTATGGAGCCTGGCATGGAGACTCCCAGCTCCACCACTAACTACCCTGCTGTCAGAAGATATCAACGCCCATAAGCAAATCCCTCCCTGCGTAGTGTTACTATGCAAAAGATGACAACCTGCTGCTGTTACCATTTATTCAGTTAGCTGAAATAGCAGAGAATTATGGGGTGAGTTACAAATGCCAGCATTTCCAATGATCCCTGACACTTTGATTTCTTATGAAAGAAGATGCATGTGAACATTTCAGAAGAGTGTTAAAAATATTTGTCAGGTTGCAAAGTCAAATTTTCAAAGTCACAAAATGCTGAAAAATTGCCATTTCACCTTGGTCTCAATCTGCATCTACTACAATACAGTCCATAACAATGCAATCGTGGTACTATTTGTCCTAGGGGACTCCTGCATCATTAACTCAGAATGAGAAGAGTCTGTTCAAAGAACAGTTAATTTTTTTTTCAGGAGCAAGTATTTCAATTAATAGATCTGAGGGTATTTTTCCCATTCAAAAAAGTCTTGCAACAAAAAATGTCAGAAGCTTCTTACGCTTACTCAAGAATTTATTTAGGTTGCAAATATTGACAAATCTTACATTTAAGAGTTCTGTCAGCTGAAGGGTATTATTAACCGTATGGTACAGAAATGGAATTGAAGCAGAAAAAGGTTAATGCAAGAGTGACCAACATTTTGGGTCTCCTGGTTTGCAATGTTTTGGGGTGTTTAGCACTTTGTCACTCATGTTCAAGACATAGTTCCCATTGACTACAATTGCACCTGTGAGAATTCACTACTTTTGCAGATCAGACCCTGTAATTTCAACTCAAGCCACCCAGCAAATCAGGAACAAGCAGTTAACAATCATCTGCACAACATCTTGGTTAAGCCATTTGCCTAAAACCATCACAGAAACTTTTGAAAAAGTTGACTTGACTCAATAAATCATATTCTTCCTATGCTCACTGCATCCTGAGCATTGGTGGAAATTGGGTTTGGGGGATAATGTAGCCTATCACTGTGCCACTTTATGCCCAAGAGGATGCTCCTGCAACTAATTCTAATTTCTGAAGGAAACAAGTAAAATAATAAACCATTCAACAGCAAAATTTCTAACCAAAGCAGCATTGTTACTTTTAAGGAGAAGGACCCAAGAATCCTTCAGATAACCCCAAGCACTTGGCTATGACTATTAACCTTTGTGAAAAGTCCTTAGATAGTAAGGGGAAGAAGAACAGTAAAAAAGGCAAATGACCGCGATAGCTAAGACATATAGGAAAGAAGACAAAGAGAATTTGGTTAAATGACTAATTTCTTTTCTCTTTAACCAGGTCAAACTAACTAACAAAATGTAGAAGCCATAAGGGAAAAAAACAGCAGCAGAAAGAATACCTATCAGCATATATATGGGACTTCACAGGTGTAAACTACTTTTAAAAATTAACTAATTAATCCTCACAACCTCATATTCCCATTTGATGCAGACAAGTATTATAAACCTGCATTTTACAAGAGGAAATTAGGGCACAGAGATTAAAAGCTGCATTTCTAAAATGTCCATTAATTCTGTGTGTCAATCTGGAGTGCCCAACTTGAGACATTGAAATAGAGGACATAAGATATTCTGAGGACCCTCAACTCCTGAGAAAGTCAGCGCTAATCATAAAGAAGGCATCTGAGAAAAATATCTGAAGTTTGGCTGTGTGATAAAAACAGAAAAGCATTATAATTTAGAAACATGTTTTGAAGATATTGCTATTAATACACACAAGTTTGAGGCAGAGCTGGACCTGATAATAAGTTAAAACTGAATTTAATATACATTCATTAAGGCAGCTAAACATTGAAATAACCTCTGAATGAAGCACTTGTGCTAGGCAAACAATGTAGGGAACAGAGAAGGAGGTACAGGGAGAAATGAAGAGAGCTAAGTCATGGCCAGTTCATCAAATGCAGACTGAATCTGGTATTTGTGTTAAAAACGCAGGCAAGGGGAAAACCTGAATACTTGAACACACAAGAAGCCTTTCTACATCTACAGCACAGCAGTAAGGAGTACACAGGTCCTGAACTGGCATGCACAGCAGCCTCCTGGAGTCCCACTGCTGGTCAGACCACAGATGAGCTTCTTCCTCTGCAACCTGTGTGGATATCAAACCACACCCAGCCCTCCTGACATATGAAAAGATCCACTCCTTAGAGATTCTTGTGACTACCTGCAGAACTCCAGGTTTTAAAACAGGCAAAACAAGTATTTGAAAGAGAGAATAGACAGGAGGGTTTGTGAATTTCTTTTAACCTTCTGAAAACTGGACTTCAGATCAAGACAGCACAAACAAACCTCTTGAAGGAGTCTATTTTCCTATGGACAGACACAATTCCTAAAAGTCACACCCAGAAAATTAAAATCTTCTCTTAATTTTTGAAGTGCGGCATCACACAAGCTTGCCTATGATACTTATCATTGGTAATAAATGCTCCCCAACACATGGGTAACAAAGGCAGCTGACAGTGTGCAGCAACCTGAATGCCAGGCTTGGAACATATATTCTTCCCTGTCATCTAAACCCCTTCTTCACTTCCCAGTAAATGAGGAAATAAGAACCATGCATTGAACCTGTCACGTTTCTAACTGCATCAGAAACATGTCTTCCACAAACATTACCTGTCTGTCAAGGCATCAGGCCTTGGCATGCCAAACAATGCATGCCTTTTGTAATCTCAGCTGCTAGCCATGTATATTTACTGCATCAGCTACTGTATCAAAAGCTTCATCTTTGTGTCTCTTCAGTAGAACATGAAATATAACTGTTATCAAAGTGGTTAAGCAGATCAACTTCCTTTTTGACATAAAAGAAAACCATTATGGAAATAAAAGTTCCATACTGCAGAAAATATTCAGGCCTGTATTAAATGAACAACTATGTATGAGATTTCTGGTATCTAAAGGAAAAACATACAACTTTTTCTAGGCACATTTCTTAGACCAGTCTTGTTTGTAGAGCACTGAACACAGTGTGCTCCCTCATCTGCCATTCTGACCAGGACATTTCACAACAACCCCTCTTATCCCCTCCCCAGTCCATTTACAGACCTTACAAAGAACTAAATTTCTGCTCTTAGCTCTCAATAAAAAAGAATGTCTGCTTTCAAGCCCTGCCATTTTTTGGGAGAAGGACAGGTATTTTATCTCAGCAATTCTTACTGAGTACTGCATCATTCCAAAGGCCATCATTAATTACTTAAGGCTGGGGTCAGAAACCTGTGGTTTGAAAGCCACATGTGGCTCTTCAGGAGCATGTGTTTTACTCTTCAATCTCTGGCAGCAGCCCGCAATTTTCAACAACTCATAAGCACAAAAAGACGGTTTTTTTGGCAAGAAAGGGCCTTAACAGCTGTGTAATAAACACAGCTTCAGAAGTTCTCTTCTGTTTCAGCTAAGAACAAATCAAACTTTGGAAAGTCAATTTTGACAAGTAACATGTTATCTCTAGACCTGCCATTAACTTTGCTGAAAAATTGGTATGCACACAAAACAAACAACAAAGTAAATCATCATATCATCGGATTGATAAAGCAGCAAGCAATACTCCTAAAGAGTTATAATTCTGCATAGTAGGGGTTTTGTTTTGTTAAAAAGAAAAAATTACCAGCAACCTTAAATGTTCCTTCCCTGATGGCATTATAGACTGATTTGCAGCAAAGACATTTCAGTACAGACTTAGTGTTTGTCATCTTTGTCTTGCATTTAATAGCGTTTCTTCAAATAAAAACAAACTGGCCTACACACAACATACAACACGCACACACACATATACACACACACACACAGAGAGAGAGAGAGAGAGAGAAGGAACCAGATTTTTCTTTCCTCCTGTAATATTTTGGGACAGTTAATGACTGGAAATTAGTGGAAAATGGAGGGGCCAGAACAGGAGAGAGATATAGTTTGTAAAAGCTGCCCTCCAACATTGGTACTGCTGTTCAATTCATCCTTGTGATCAATTTGGTTGTCTCTGGAACATCTGTTCACAAACTGATAAATGATGAATCCCGTCTCAGAATCCATAAGCAGAAAAACAGCAGTCTGATAAACAGCTAATAGAAGAAATATATGCACCTTTCATAACGAAGACAAATCACTCATTCTCACTAAGTGCTTCCAACAGGAACACTAATTCTGTATTTATTTGCAGAGCATATGTACTGTGTCCAAAGCAGTGCATTAAAAAATATCTCCAGCAGCCAATTGGTTTGATTACATTACTCTTCCCCAGTGTAACAACAGCTCTGAAACAATAACAACATTAAAAGAGCCTCTATGGAAAAAAAACACTTCAGCAATATTTTGTGGGGCTTAATTTTCTCATTTTACTGTGAAGTAGGGTGATTATTGTACTGAACATTTTTCTCCAGGAAATACCCAGAAAACACCAAGGTCACACAACAAAGGCTTCCACGCACTTTCTCTTAAAAACAGCAATTATTTTAATTAATAACTCCAAGAAAATACTGCAGGATTCTCTTTGGTTTAGACCTAGTCTGGTGATTTTCTTGACACCAGGGACACTAGGTAAATTGCCATGCTCTTCCCAAGCCAAATAACAGTCTTTTTTAAAGCTAAGACGTTGATGAATTGTTATTTGCCATGGCCTAAGCAAGCACAGAACACCATATCTATTCCTCCTTCTGTTCTCTCAGGAATGATGAATGGAAAAATGAAGTAGGAAGTGCTGGAGGCCAGCCTGAGCTGAAAAATCTAGCAAATATAGGAGGATTGTTTTAATCATACTGTGAAAAAAAGCAGCCCTGTATTATTCTTCTAGTTCTGTCCTCTGATTGCAAACATAGAGCATGGGAAATATTGTACTGCATTTCTCTGTCTGAAAATGGTTAGCACATTGAAAATAGCACAATCACCCTTCACTCTCTGACACAAAAAAAGGACTCCTTTAACACACGCAGTTTAAATCCTGACTTAGGAGTTATGACATGCTTGTAAAGTCAACAAAGATGCTGTACTGCACACAGATTCTTTAGTTTTAAAGTGCAAAGTAATATTTATCTCCTTTGGAGCAGCTGGACAACTTATATCCTAATACCATCCAGTGCCCACACCATACACATTCCACACCGTAATATTTACTCACAGATAACGGATAATAGAAAGTAATTATCAGATATGAAAGTTTTCATGAATTTACCAGGAATATTTATAAGATCCAATTACCTGTTTCCCAGAAGGTGGACTGCACAGGCCACTAAGGATATGCACCCTTCTAATTCTAACGTGGATTCAGATAGACAGGCTTAGAGATGAGTTCAACATGCCATGAAGATGGGCCTGGAGAACCTCAAGGAGCAGACCCATGTGAAGTGCGTGATAGGTCCCACACATGGGCCAGGGCAATCTCTGGTATGAACACAGGCTGGAGGAGGAAGAGATTGAGAGCAGTCCTGCACAGAAGCTCTTGGGGATGCTGGTGGATAGAAAACTGAATATGAGCCAACAAGGTGCACCAGAAGCCAAGAAAGTCAACCTGGGCTGCATCACCAGCAGCATGGGCAGTAGGTTGAGGGAAGTGATTCTGCCCCTCTGCTCTGCTCTGCTCTGCTCTGCTCTGCTCTGCTCTGCTCTGCTTTGCTCTGCTCTGGTGAGATTCCACCTACTGTAAAGAGTCCTGTGCTGGAACCCTCAGCACAGGAAAAACACGGACCTGATGAAGCAAGTCAAGAGGTGGACCCCAAAAAATCAGAAGAGTGAAGCCCTCCCACTGTGAAAAAAAAGGACCTGATAATGGTTGTTCAGCCTGGAGAATAAAATGCTCCTTTCTGAGACCTTATTGCAACCCTTCAATATTTAAAGGGAGTTTATAAGAAAGATGGGCAAAGGCTTCTTAGTAGAGCCTGTGATAGGACAATGGTTTTAAATTATAGGGAAATAAAAGGCAGATTCAAAGTAGATATAGGGAGAAATTATTTAAAAAGAGGGTGGTGAAACACTGGCAGAGATTTTCCAGAGGGACTGTGGATACCACATCCCTGGAAACATTCAAGTCAGATGGGGCTCTGAGCAACCTGCTCTAGATGAAAATGTTCCCAGTCATTGCAGGGGACTTGGAGTAGATGACCTTTGAAAATCCCTTGCAATCCAAACCACTCTAAGATTCTCTGAGAGCAGAGAGACCACTGTTCAGCAGGCTGGTGGTGCTGTATAGTCTGTGGGGAGCAATGATCTGCCTTGACCTAGTGTCTCTTCTTCACAGAGGCAAAACCCTCCAAGCACCACTTTGTTCATGCCGGATGGGCAAGTTTCTGCTGTGGTCAGAAATGCCTTCCAAGGTATGATCTTTCAAACACACACATGGAGGAGCAGAAGATGCAAATTTTGTGTCACCAGTATCAAGAACTGTACGTCTTTTTGTGTTTTTGCTGAAGTAAGTGACCGTGCAGTAAAGGCACGAGCCCTGGTATTTCTTGAGACATGGGACTATGGAAAATTCAAACTTCTTAGCTGCTGTAGTGGTTCAGAAGTGATACAGAAGTGGTTAGAGGCAATACAGAATTACATGAAGAAGTTCGTCAAGCCCACTGACAAAACACGTAAGGTCCCCTATCAGCTGACACAACTTAGTAAATACAAGAACTAAGTTGGTGGTCTTCATCCATGCAGACAGGTACCAATTCACAGGAGTAACCATTTCTTTTTATACACTTCGAAGTACTGCTCATAGTCTTCTGTAAAGAAGTCAAGATGTGAATAAACTTAGCTACCATATCCCTGATCCAAGTAAGTGCTTTGAAAGCCAGACAGGAAAGCTGTTCAGTAAGCTGAACCTTTTGTTTCAGTATTCGGGATAAATGTAGTCTGTGAATATAAAGTAGAATTCAAGAACTTCTCCTGCAGCTTCGTCTAAACCCACCAACCCACTTCAGAGGTACTTCTAGAAACATGTCAACAGTTGGTTAACTTTTAACAAACTTGGCTGTACACACAATATATGTAGGCATGCAAATAGTAAACCAGTTATTCCTGTTGTGACAGAAGTCACAGCTGCAAGCTGGGCATGCAGTTTTATAAAATTAAGTTCCAAAATCCTAACAGAATTGGGGTTTAGATGGCAGAGCAGTTATTAGATGCATTTATAGAGTTTAGCACACAAGGAAACCATGAAATTCTTCAGAGTCTGCCTGTATATTTTAGTATTGATTACTGCCAACCACACAGTTCAATGATCTTCCATAGCAACTTGAACATGACTTACTAAAGTTAATTCAAAGTTATTAAAACAGATGTGTATTGTGCTGCATAGTTACCGACTTCTCTCTCATTACTATTATAACTGAAATTTCCATTACACAGATGATACTATGCTAGGATGGCATTGTTACTTTACTCTGCTTTTCTTCCAAGACCAACGTCCTGCCTATTCTTAGTCCTCAAATAAAATGGTTTCAAGGTTGTTTTGGTCTTCCCCTTGCCTGAGGTTAATATGGATTTTCCTCCAAGAATTTCCTGCACACTAATAAGTTTCTCAAAACTAAAAAGATTACTTTAAATGGAAAATAGGACTTCTACAGAACAATTCAATAATAAAATGTTTAAGAATTCCTGGAAGAATATAAGCTGGTTTTATTTCTTTTCTAAAACATGGAAGTTCAAGGTTGGTGTTGTTTGTTTGTTTTTTTTAAAGTCAGATTTAAGGAAACACTACTCCCTTTAGTGAAGAACAATGACAAGACAATGCTATTACTCAGGCTTTGGCTTAAAACACAAACAGCAAGGAGCGCCGTTCTCCTACCTCACTACATTTGTTACCACATTTCACTATGGTGGGATTCTGCTCCTGTTATCACTCTGCCACAAAGGCACCTCAAGTCATTACTCACTCTGTTAATCACTAATATGAATGGGGAAGGAGGGCCAGAGCCTTTTCACATTACAGTCTCATATTGCTCAAGGGGAAATAAATAATCCAAGTGTTGAAAGAGGATGAAATATAAAATGCCCTCTTTATAAACTTAACTTAAAGGTAAAGCTGTCATTTGTTTCTAAACCTTGGCTACCCATGCAGACTGCATTTTCCATAGTCCTTTGTACTTACAGAGCAATTGCTACTATTTCCATCATTTTCCAAAGCCTATAAATATATGGAAATACTTAAATACAATTGTGTCAAATTTAAGCACTGTGGTTTCCCCAACTTTAGCATCATTGCTCACACAAGTCCAAGCAGTAAAGTTTGACCATAAGAAGCCAATTCAGTTACAAGTACAAAATGAATTTATTTTCTCGATGCTACAGAAATGTAAAGAGCTTCTTCCTCTTTGTCTTCCAAATTAACAAGCTAAAGGAAAATGTTTTAATGGTAAAAGCACTGAGCTTGCATCTCCATTCCATACATTTACAGCACAGTTTTCTTGCCTCCTTTGTAGCCTAGTACTTCTGTTTTCATCTGTTCTACTGGGCAATGTAAAAACCACTGTGCGGTTCAATACCCCTGTTTCAGGGAGAAAATTCTCACAGCTGTCCAGGAGGTAAGGAATTACATTTCTTTTACAATAAGAGAAACTAATATATTGCATCAATTTCATTCAGGGAGAATTGAAAACAGACTCTCATGTTCCTGAAGGACAAGCCCAAGACCCCTGCCCACTGCCTTTCAGAATAATCACACCAAACTAATCTGTAAACCCACAGCTTAAACCATGAACAGGGAGAGCCTCAAGTTCCTGCCAGACAATACATCTATCCATTTTCCCTACAGCTCACAGAAACCCTTATTGTTACCAGCAATGTTTTCCTCTTTTTATTGTGCAGCCAAAAGTTGCTCCTTCAGTACAAATTAATAGCACACTTGGGATAGGAAGGCCTTTGGGAGACCATTATAGGATTTCAACACCATTTATGTCATCACCATATGGCACCTTCTTCACAAAAGGGTAGGGCAGCAGGTTGTGCCCGTGTTCTTGGACAACTGTAATGCTGCAGATTTCATTTGTATACCCAGATAGAGGAAACACTTGCCTTTACTGGCTTTAAAAAAGGTCAGTGTTTGATTTAATAAATGCCCTGCCAAGAAAGCAGACTCCATTCTCAAAGGTTTAACACTAGTACTCACTGGGTGGCTGGGTGTCTCAGAGATTGCTAGCAAGCTACAAAGACTTTAACATCTGTGGATTTCCCCAGTTTGAAACCAGCCCAATTCAGCCATTTCTATACTTAGCAGTCTCTGTAAATACATGAGAGATGAGTTTGGCAAGCCTCTGTTCCAGCTCTGCATTACAAACTCATCACAGTGGCCTTTAAATACGGAGGTTAAAAACACACCTATAGGGAAATGCACATTTTAAATTCAAGTTAATAAACCTGTCTTCCTGTGTCTGTAAAACATGTGTAGTTCTGTTGCTTAATATCCAAACCCTTGCCTGTTCAAGCAGTGCTATTGACTTACTTCAGAGCAACCACTCATATGGGTTCAGTCATTCATACACATCATGCTAAAACATTTGCATGATGAGGCTAAAGTCACTAAACGTGAAGCAGACTGTCAAAACAATAATTTCAAACTCAAGTGCATAATACTGCATGCAACTGTGTATAAAGCTGAAAGGAAAGCCTTGCAATCTCAAAGAAAATTGATTTAATAAATGCTATAGCAATAATAACATCAGCAACCACACAAGCACAGTACTTTCTAATTTTCAGAACATCACAGAAACAACAAATCATACTGATCAGAGATAGCACCTATGTGTGGTAGGTATTTGTTCAGAAGTCCTTTCAGTGCAAGGGTTACAGTCTCATTTTTTCCAAGCAGATTATGGCCCATACTCATGTATTCAAATTATGCACAGATGCCACCCTTTTGTCCCTGCCCTCACGAATCTTGAAAACAAATAACTAAAAAATAATGTATTCATTACAGTAGCAGTGTTGTAATCACTCCAATCCATCTAAAAAAGCAACAAAACCCAGAATCAAATATATGTGCTGGTTTAACCTTCATAAATACTTTTTTCAAGTGTTATTTCTTCAGTAATATTTCATGTCCCAAGGATGATTCATCCTCCTCTAAAAAAATTAAAAATCAAGATAGACTTTACCAATGAAAAACAATGACATTCTGTATGTGCTCAAATATCATTGCACTGATGCAGTATTTTAACTCAGCTCTCTGTGCCACATCTGAGACATGGCTCCTGGTTGTCTGCCCTAACAGTCAGGCTGTTACCAGCATGCAAGATGTGTGTGCTCCCTCTGTTGGCTGTCTTGCTCTTTGGTAGGGAAAAAAATCGCATAAAAGGGAAAAAAAGCCTTACTGGGAGGGAAAGCTATTTTAAGTTTTTGGCTAGGACATGAAAAATTATCTCCTACGAAAGGGATAATGAATTTAGAAAGAGAGAAAATACACAAATAACTAAATGGCTGAACTTCACCCAGCACTTGACCAGACCTTAAATTTTCCTAGCACAATATCCGGTCTCAGAGTTTTCTCTATGTAATTAATTGGTGACATGTATTACTAACACCATCAGGTTTAGGCATGCAAAAAAGTATTCAGATGTCAAAGTACTGGTATATCAAAGCACAAAAACCACTATGAAAAACTATGCAGCTGCTTATTTGCTTGCAAATGCCAAAGTTAAGCCAAAAAAGCAGATTTGGGAAAATATCGGACTATCTGTGCATATTCACAGTATTTCATACCAAGAAATCTAAATCAAAGTTTCAAATTCTTTAACAAAAATCCTTTTAAAAGGTTCTAAAATAATTCATACTTAGTAGAAGTGAACACCAACAGCTATTTCATTCAACAACACAAATCAAGCAATTATTCTGGCTTGGTAATTGCAAAGACTCAAAGTAGTGATATTGGTCATAGTACTGCCTACACAGTACTTTCGACAGGTAATTAGCTAGTATGATGTCAGGAATTCAGACCTCTTTACTCAGTAACACCATCAAACAACTGTATTGAAAGCACACAAGAAATGCCGGCACATCTCCCGGCAAGACCCTTCACCCAGGAGCTTCTGACCCCAGCAGAGTTCTCCAGCAGGGGAAAAATAATAAAACAGGGAAAGACTACACAGGGCCCTCCTGTGAGAATAAACAGGGCTCTCTTGCAAAGCCACAAGTTGTTAAACAAAAACATATTAGGTAACGAGAATGTTTAGTGAGCCAATGACTTATTAGTCAACACAGGGGCGTGTGGCTGGCTGGAATTCCCAAATCAGATTGTCTGCCAGACAGTCAATTCCATTACACTGCTCTGACAAAACCTGCAAAACCTTCCGACAGCTATCCTCCTGCAACGTCAGGAAGGACATCCAGCAAGCAGATCTGTGTTTTCAAGATTCGTGATCCAGGAGCAGAGGTCTATTCTGTTTCAGCTTTCTAATTTCATTGTGACTTCTTTGTTTCTCTAACCCACCCTAAACTGAACACCAGCCTGCAGAGTTTCAGTGGGTTACCAGTTGACATCCTTGACAGAAAAGTAAAGGCGCCACTTAGACCATTATTGCAACATTGTACTTAAAAGCTTTAAATCTTCCTCCACTATATTATCAGGCTCCGTCCTCATTAGATATTGTAGCTGCAGCACACAATACTGTTTAAAATACAGTGAAACCAAGCTATAGTTTTTGCCTGCTGAGGAACTGGTGAGAACAGAGCATTGCTGAGGAGTGGATATGAAACATGAATGTATTTCTCTCTCGATAGCAATGAAGTGACGATACCTTGGTCTTTGTATTGCACAAAAAAATGTTACTAGATCCTAGCTAAGATTAATGGTTAGAAAAAAGCTTGTTGTCACTCTGTAACCTACAAAGGTGAAGATCATGCATGCTCTTGACACTAATCAAGTTAAGGCATTCTCTCACCTTCCTTTTTTCTTTTTTTTTTTTTTTCTTTCTTTCTTTCTTTTTTTTTTTTTTTTTTTTTTTCCTGAAAGAAGGAAATAAAAACACTCTATCCTGTTTTATCCTGATTAGTCCTGATCATGTGAATACTCCTCTGCCTCCATCAGGACTCAGAAAATAATAGCTGCTCAATTTTTGCTCTATGGGGCCCAAGCCTGGGTTTATAGTGTAAAATCCTGATATTGGTCAACTCTTTACATACCAAAATGGATGAGCATTCTCTTTAGCAGAACTTTCAGTCCACATCACTCTGCCAAAGGATACAGCTCAAGGGCAATATAAAGCATCTCTGTAACTTTTCTTTCAAAAGTGTTCTGCCTGTGGCACTGAAGAACCTTACAGGAATCTGAGCTCAGGACACATCTTTCCTGAAAAGATTTTGGGCAATGATGGCAGAAGACAAGAAAAACCCTAAATCCTAAAACTCTAGGACTAGAATAACAAGTACATTGTAACTGCCACTTATTTCTGTCTTCTTCTAAGCTCTGATTTTCATATCTGCATATTTCTTGAAGAAACATAAACACAGAATTAATATTAACACTAAGCACTTTAGACAACAAATAGAGAAAGTAAACACAACCATCTAGGCCTCCACCCATATTGTGTGCCATACTGAGTAGTTTTTAGCTACAAAGATAGAAAAAGATCCCAAAGAGTTTGCCAGCTAAGAGAGTAGTCCATCAAATACTCAGAAAAAATAGCATACAAATAATGTGTATGACAGTAATTTTGAATCTGAGATTCAAATTATTATTATTATTCAAATTACATTAGCCAGTGAGTAGCTCCCCTCCAAGAATTCCTGTATTTTATTAAAGAAGTGACATAATTCAGCAACATTGCTTGCAATAGGGAAGAGGATATGAGAAGGTCAAATGTAGCTGTGTGGTGGTTATGCTCCATGGAGTTGTAATAAGAAGCATCAATGTACTTGTTTACAAAGATTTATTAAATCTAATGTGACTAGGTACTTATAATGGTGGCTTAAAGCATATTTAAAAAGAAGGGTAGAAATATGGGCTCAGTGTCACCTGTACTTTTCAGAAAATACATACACCATGAATTGTTAAGACTCCTTAATCCAAAACTAGCAGCAATCTGTGGTATTCCTGATGTACTCCTTCTGTGACTAAATACAGAGTAGGTGCCTCTCAAGGATTTCATCGGCATGAATTAAATAACTTAAAGAATAGAAAGAATATTTTCTCTCAAAGTGGGGCAAGTAAATTATTAAAAAGAAGTTTTTTTAAAACAACTCACTGAATAAGGTTTCTGTAGTGATCTCTGCAGTATAATGAGTACAATTACTGAGAGAGAATGTCAGTAGTATTTTAGCTCAAACATAAACAGCAAAGATAGTTGCTGATACATCTGGAAAGCCCATTATCCTTTAGAAAAGAAACTTATTTAAATTTTGAATTTCAAAATACAAAAGTCCAGAATGCCTTAAAATGGAAATGCACATATATATATCTTACCTCAACATACATTTTGAAATTGACAAGATAAGTAGACAAGCTTTTGATATAATATATTCAGATTGGTTCTAGTCACTAACCAATTACCATGAAGCACTGTGAGATACCAAAAAAACCCCAAACAAACAAACAAACAAACAAACAAACAAATCTGAAAGGTGCTATGTAAAATTTACTTTAAATTCCACAGATACCTGCCATTAAGGTTTAAGTACCCTGAACTTAAATTTAAAAAAAAATTCTTACATTGTGAAACAAATGACAGTAGAAATCTATCTATTCATAAGAAATCTATCATGTAATAAGAAATATTTGCATAATGGGCAACAGGAGAGCATAGGGTACTCAGCTCATATATAGCATTAGTCCCTATGATACTGGCCAGCTTTATTACAGCAGCACTAAGAAGTCTTACTGCGGAACAACATCCCTCCGACTTAGAGAGCATACCTGTGCATACCTGTTCTATCTCAGGATCTAGCAGACACAGACATACTTTTATAAATACTAGAATCATTGTCAGCTAACGAAGATATAATATACAAATACATATCACCATACAAATGCAAGTCATTGTAAAAGGACATTTCAGTTTTAACTACAGTAAAAATATAAAAACAGGATCACAGAATAAGTCACCCCTCAAGCCACAAAAAAATTATTTTTCATCTGATAGCTATCACATGATTATATAACTGATACATTTTTTTCTAACCATACTGAAAAAAATAAACCCAAACAAAAAACATAAACAAAACAAAACACCAAGCAAAAACAACAAAAACTAAACAAACCTTTCAGAATAAGTGAACCAAATTTTTATGTTTAAACAAAGGAATTTGAAATAAATATTCTCCTTTCCTGCACTTGAGACCATGCTGGACTATTTTAGTAGCTATTTATGCCTTTACTACAAAGAACACTTGACTTAGGAAACAGATTCACAATCCCTTTGAACTGGCATGGATCCACACTGCTGCTAACAGATGTTTCTGCTGACACAAAGAAGAGGTAATGAGAAGCGAGAAGATGGCAGAAGAGCAGATAGCTTTTTGCAGTAACAACAAGACTTTGCAGATGGAATAGGTATCAGTTTTCCATAATTTTTTATTAGTCTACCTAGGGAACAGAAATTATAGTTCTTCAGTGATCAAGATTAGTATTTTATGCCTTTAATGTACCATCAGGTTTTTGCCATGGTTTTCTGAGTTCTGGTTTCTCAGCAAGTGATAAGAAGACTAGTAAGAGCTTGTGATGAGTGTTCCAAAAAAATATATGTGGATAGAAAACACAGCTGTCAACAGCCTTAAGTATGAGCTCAGTCAACAACTTGTTTTGGTGACAGAAATATCCAATTGTTACCATACTGCTAACTACATCTCAGTCAGTGACAAAAGCAGACTTTCCCTATTTCAACTCATGTATTTCTCCCTAAAACAATGCTAGATTTGAATTTGGGATAAAATAAATTCTGTACCTACATAGGTGATGGTTCATGACATGGTTTCAGATATCTGTGTCTTTCAGTTAGTTCTGGAGTAACTGTAAGGCACGAATCTTTAGCATATTCAGAATTGCAGAAAACAGTGATGCTCACTTAGTCATACAGTACCATCCACAAACTAATTTCAGACAGAGATAAAAAAAAGACACAAATATTCTAAATGGCATATGTGAGCAAGAAAGCACCAAGTCTCTGCAATTCTTTTATCTACTTCCTCCTTTTTCATGACTTCCTAAAGGGTGCTTCTTGAATATCAAATTATGAATATGATAGGGACAGCAAGTAATGTGAGACAGCCATTTGTTTAGCAGGGCTAACCCCAAGCCACTAGTGCTTGCACAAGCTGTTAAGCCCTGTCATTATACCAGAGCTTTCCAGAGGCCAAGTGCAGAAGGGTCATCTCTCTGAGAAATTGTATACCCTTTACTTCGTGTTTTGCTCTCTGGGGTTAGCTGTAATGTGACCTTCAGAATGACTTGAAGCCCGAGGTTGGAAAAGTACAGATGCTGCAGCAGATCTGAAGAGCAGCAGTGGTGTGAGAGGAGTTCCAAGGCAAAGCCACGAAAAAGACCATGATGCTGCAGGGCAGACTTGAGGCACCCTCAGCCCCCGCCTTGTGCCGCAGGCTGTGTGCTTTCTATGCACAGAAAAGGAAAGAAGGAAAAAAAGTACATGCGATGCAAAAAAGAAATACTATGAGGATTTAAGAAAGAAAACAATACAAAGCCTGCAGCTCAAGAACTCAGACTGCACACTAGAAATTACTTTCCATTTAGCTAGGATATTCTGGCGATCAGACAAAACCAGAAAAAAGTATGCACACTTGATGCTTTGTATTTATTATAATCTTTATGTAAATGTCATGGTATCTTTAATTTTCTTCGCTAATACAATTTCTGGCCTTCCACAGTGAAGTCTGTGTTTGTCAAAAGTACAATTTTTCCATTAGACAAGATTTTTTAGCATCTCAGGGTAAATGTTTAAACAAAAGATTAGGGAAAACATCATTCAATTGCAGTTTTTTGAAGAGGCAAACACTATGCTTTTAACACACCCTTCAAAATGTCTTTTAGCTACCATTTCAGTTTATGTTCACTGTTATCATAAACTATGAATATAAAAATTATGTGTATGCTCTTACTGGTAGGTATGTGTCTGCTTTCATGCACAAAATTCTGTTTCTATTTCTAAATAGAAACTGCTTCTGCTCCAAAGAATTTGTACTCCAAGAATCCCAAGAAACAAAGGCCTCAAAAGTTCTCCATCTATCATCCCTTTATGTCCAAGGGTCTTGAGGAGTAGGGAGGAAAAGGACATCAATACCCTTCTCTTTAGACTCAGCATTACAAGCATGCCCAAAGAAATATAGTCATTATTCTTGCCAGTATTCTCAAGCAAACTTGGTTGTGGGGTGTTTTGGGTTTTCTTTCCCTCTCCTAAATTATAAAAGGAGATTGTTTCAAAATTGCATCAGTTTTCAGATAGGAGAAATAAAAGAGAAAAAGAAAGACAATACCAGAATACATAATATTGTCCAATTCATGGACAAATTTTAAGGAAATTTTATGCACAAATAGGCATGGAGCTAAAACTTAATTATAAATTACACAGAACAATTCCTATCTAAGAATCCTGAGGTTTACAAAAGAAAAGGTTATCCCAAAGTCTAATAAAACATTATGCCTGAATGTCCCTTTCTCACACACCAAAGGGTACTGCTATTGTTCCCCAGCAAGGCAGACAGCTGGCACTGCACTCTGAGCGCCATCACGGCTGCAGCCAGCAACTCATTTACGACCCCAGCATCAGTCAGTCAAAGCAGATAATTTAGCAGAAAACCTCCCAGGCTGGTAGTCCTCCCATCCCTCACTCCCCCCACATGGCAGTAGACAGGTCTGGTCAGGCTGCACAATTCCCAGCCTTCAAAAGCCCAACATTTTTCATGTTCATTTGAGAGGTTCTTTCCCTCGGATTCAAAGTGCTTTCACAAACGTGTTAGTGGGTGAGAGCTTTCTATTCTCACGCTAGATGTGATTAATTTGTGACATTCACGTGGCTAGTTCGGCACAGACAATGGGAATGGACTGGCTCACACCCCATCTACAAGCAATTTGTGCCACAGAAGTTCAGACTTTAAGAAAAAAGGCTTTGACAGTAGCAAGTTTCCTGCTTGTTATGGACGGTGCTGAGTGAAACAAAATCAAGTATTTCTGCAAAAAGAAAGAAGATAGCTCTATTACCAATAGCACAATTATTATTAGGATAGACCTAATAGAGACAGAACAACCTTTTTTTCATTCCTGCACAGATGACAACAAAACACATTAAAAAAGCAAAACCTGATTTGTAGATTTTGTTTGATTCATCCAGCAAAGAGTACACACTAAGAAAGCAGGGACAGGAAACCTGAATAAAAATAGGTTTAACCCAGATACTCAGATCTCCCTCTTCCATTTACACTTACATGTGCAGAAGGGCATAGCAAAATAGCAAGACAGATATTTTTTGAATCCTCTTCTCTTGGTATATTATTCTAGCTAAAGCCCTCAATGACAGTTCTATGCGGTCCTGCAATCAATCTCAGGGCTTACGTTTGATGGACTAAGATAGTAAGAACTCACAAGCGTTTGCTGTTCATCTCTATCAAAGAATACTTGAACTTTCTTTATTCCAGTTTACCTTCTATACAGACAAGCGTTGAAGATCACCTCTCAGCCCTCCCAAATGAGCTCACTTGTACCATACATCAGAAAGACAGCACTGACTCAAATTCATACATAGATACATAGATAAAAGAGTGTGCTGGACTGAGATTTTATCTCCTATATATACACATTGGCTGGCCTATCGAAACACATTATCAGATGCATAGGGTAAACATGCAGATTCTAACCTGCACCAAAAAAAGTAGTGTTATTCTCAGTGTTATTCACAAAGCAGCATCTTTCAGTTCTTCTGAATGTCTAACATAAGCTAAGGTACAGCAGTCTCAGACCATGCTGCCTATCATTATTAGAAGTATTTAATTGTTTGCTGCCTCTCTGGAAAGACCTAAGAGAAAATTGAAAGGTACAAAACAGGAAAACTAAAAATGAGTAATGGATGTCTAATTAACCATACATCCGTATGTGCTTAAAACTAAATGGACCAAATAGCAAAGAAGGAGCTGGTGTATTCCAAAATGCAATATCAGTAAATGGAAGGTCCTCTTAATTTCTATCAATTAACCCAGTACCTTAAAGTCAGCAATTACATACAGAAGCATACCCTGCAGTGGCCTTGAATTTGTTTCATAGCCAAAGCATATAATTAGTCCTGATTAATATCCCGCATTGCACATCAACAGTATCAGCAAACCTGAATGATCTACACTGCTGCTGCCACAGGAAGCTTTAGTTGTCTGATCAGTGCCTTTATCAAAGCACTCTGCCCAAATGAGATTGAGGGCTGATTTGGCACCCACACTGCCTGATTTATTAAGAGAGGAACTGTGCTGCCTTCCATGTAATCATATTAATCCCTTGCATCAACTAATTAAAACACAAGGAAAGATTTTACTTATGTGTGAGCAATTACAAGAAGTTCCTGGTTGACATCCAAATGGATTCATGACATTAATTTGTGAACAACAAGGCCTTGTGTATTAGGGAATTTTAACAGGTGAGTTTACATACAGTATGCACATTTTCACTAATTGTGAGCACATTAAAAAGCAATAGGTGTGAACTTTACCTAAACCAAAGATTATTCACAAGACTGCTTCTAAGGAAAAACAATTAAAGCAGAATAAATTTCCAAGGATATACATAAAAATTTACCCAAAACAGCCCCTCTGCAAGACTAGTTAATTTTCTGCATGTAACTTCATGAAGCATGTAACTTCAACTGCTTCAGTAGAATATACATTTTGCTAACATTAACTTCTTGGATTAGATTTGTCTGTAAGTGAAAGTGAGTGACTAATGGTAGAACTGGTAGCAGCTGTTACTGGGGATCACTCCCAGCTAAAGTGGTCTGTGCAAAAAGCTTCATCAAAAGCTGTGCAACCTGCTGTGTGGCTTCTGTTCCTCTGGTTTGCCTCAGTCAGAATGGGAAACGCTCCAGCATGAGGGATGCAAATAATCCGACATGGGGGTGGCACACGAGAACCCACAGGGTCATTCAAACCAAGGCACTCAGAGATAAAGCAACACACTGCGGTTACAAGCTTGAAGTGCACCATCAGTGAATATTTCACTGCGCAGATGGCTTGTTGTCTGGGTACAGCATAATGCATCTGAAGCAAATAAAACAGATCTTTTTCTTTCTTTTCCTTTTCTTGTATTTTTATTGTTTATTTATTGTTTTTATTGTTATTAACATTTTGGAGGGATGATGCTGAATTATGCCACCCACCTTACAAGCTGCCAATTAAAACATAACAGCAAACAAATGTATGTCAGCACTTTGCTTTCTGAGTAAAATCATACCACAACTGATAATCCACATTCCCCTCCACACTACAATGGGATTCTCCTGTTAGAATTTCTAGCATGTTTAAAAAGCAAGAGCTGTCAATGATTCTCACACGGACAAGGGAGTGTACATTCGCCCTTGTGTGTGGAGGAATATACAACAGAGGTACAAGCTTCCTTTACTCCTGAGAAATGAAAGGCTTGACATATTTTAGCAACTACATAATATAACTTGGGAGTATTACTGTCTGAAAAGCAATGGTTGTTCCCTAAAAATGATATTTATTATTCATACCAGCATTCTCCTCACAGCACAGCAAAATCCCAGTGAGAGCAGTACCATAGAAAACCTAGCTAAGGAAATGTATTTTGAAGAGACATAGAGTACTAAATATTATAAATAAAGTAAAATTCCCTGACTTCTGTCAGGAGCATAGCAGTGTCTTTGGGGAGGGCAAGGAGCAGAGGTGTTGCTGGAGTTGGTGTTGGAAAGGGGAGGAAGAGAGGGAAAAGGGGTGAGAAATATGGAGAAAAAAATCTAGAACTGTTTCAGTGCAGACTAATTTAGTAAAATGAGAGACATTTAAGTGGATTGTGTGAACTCCTCCTCTCTCTGCTGATCTGGTACCCTTCCCACATCTGTCTTTAATTGCCCAGGACACCTCCTGCTGTCTTCCTCAACACTGGCACTCTGTCTTGCCAAGAAATCCTTAACCTGATCTGCTGTGTCCTGATCAACTGTACCACTACAAGATCTCACCAAGAGATAGAAGAAAAGAAAAAGGCTCAGTAAGAAAACAGACTTTAAGCTGCAGTACTATTCCAGCCCCAGTTCTCTGCAAAATCAGTGCAACCCAAGCTGGCAGCAGCAAGTGGCTACAGTCCCACAGGAGAGCAGAGCCATAGTACTGAGACAAATACATGTTTCCTTAACTGTAAATTATGAGCAAATGCTGAAATTATGTAGGCAAATATACATGAGATGCAGTCCTGAAATAATTTTACATCCTGCTAGACAATTTTAGAGCACATTATTTGGAGTTTTTGTAGTACAAAGGACTCTGAACATGAGTTCTGTATCTTACTGTCCCTTCCATCACACTCCCTATTCTTCATTCCACCTTCAGACTTAATTCAATCCTCCCTTTTCACATTGTTTTGTGAACTGGGGTTAGACAAAGGTATTTCATAGCAACAGTTTTGTGCAGCACCATAGTGAGGCCCCTTTTATCAGTGCCTCTGTACTACCTCAGGGTTTTGACAGAAAATCCTATGTAACACAGGCAGTGAGCTTGTCTGCCAGCACATTCCCACCATCATCAATTGGAAATGCCGACTTAAGAAAATCCACCAGTACGTTCCACTTGGCTCTGCCCACTCCAACAGCAATGCCAGTGCTGGAAACAAGCACCAGGCAACTTACTCTGAGAGCTGCTACTGCCAGCCCTGAACGTTTCCCCTGTTTTAACTACGTTACTTCAAATGTGCCAGACCAGATAGCAGGGGCAGGGGAAAAGCCTCCAGTCCATACCCTGTGGGAAAACATGTCCCAGGGTAAGGAGCTGCTGGAGGCTCTGCAAACCTTTGCCCTATGACTGCTCTCCCCCACTTTCTCAAAGAGAAAGTGGAATCCACAAGTGAGTGGAGTCATAATGACTAAAGCAAACAAGAAATCATAACAACCATTAGTTTGTCTGTCCTTGGCTTATTGTTCTGCTTTAGGTAAGGTATTAATCATGTGGGGAGTGGGAAAGGGAAGAAGAAAGTAGTAGTGAAAGCAACTATGCTATTCTCTTGCATTCACTTACCTTCTGGCACAATATTCTGGATGCAAAGTTCCTGGCAATACGACATTATGGTTTCCTTCTATTTGGCGACTATTCTCGGCATGTAGTATTAAAGTCAGCTTTCTATAATAACAAGTCTTTAAGAGTTTCACTGGTGAAATGTGACTATCAAAAGTTTTAAAACAGAGCACATGGTTTCTCTTTTTTTTTTTTTTTTTTTGAGAATCAGAGAAAAGCTGTGAAAAAATTCGGAAAAAAAATCAATATATATCAACTTTGGTAGCAGCAGCTGTTGGCAAGTGTACCTTCTTTGAATAAAGCTGTCAATATAGCTAAGAGCTTAAGGGCTATTTTTGAGGCAGTTACCTCCCTGTACTAAAAATTAATGACTATAAACATTCTTTGTTTCTGCCCCATCCCCACACTCCTGTGTTGTCCTGTGGTAATGAGCAGAGTCAAGCTATCACTCTTATGTGCATGTTGTGAGCACAAAGAAGGGGAGTGGGATACAATGGCAAAACTACTCCCCTCAGGCCTACCTCTTTATAAAACAAACAAACAAAAAGCAACAGCAAACACCACACTAAATCCTTCTGATGGGGGGGGAAAGGAAACCTTAATTTGATTGATTGTGCTTAAGGCTGTGGAGAAGACATCCACACATAACTACCACACTGCATCCTGGCATGCATCCAGAATTTGAAGCGCCAGAATTATATATGGTGGCATGTGTCAGGCCATTTCACTGCACCTCACAGTTGTCTCCAGCTTCATTTCAAAATAATTAGCTGCAAAAGTCACTTGAGAAAATTCTCCCCTTCATGGGGATTTCACATTAAGGGCTCTAAAAGACATCATCACCTATTATAGAACTGAGGAACGTGGAAAGACTAAGAAATGCTGCACTAAAATGAGATGATCAATGTTTACTACAGATCAGTCAACACTATTAAGTACTAATAGGGCAGAATCAAAATTAAGAAAAAAAAAGGAGAATAAAAAAAGAAAAACTCAATAAATTAGTCTGGCCAATGACAAACCTCATGGGTTTAATATGATATGCCATTAATATGAAAAGAATTTGACAGTTTACATAAGGGATGTGACCTGGTGCCAACAACCTCTGGCTTCTACATTTTCCAGATGGCAAGAGATTAGGCTAAAGTCTTTATTCTCACAAGAAGATTTTTTTCCTCCATGGAAAAACTATAAAGGACAATTCTGTTCCAAATTTCAAGTCTCTTTCACAAATGTCTACTCAATTCCGGGCCTTAACTAATGTCCATTAAAAGAAGTCTTTGGGTTTGAAGTAGTGAAGAATAAAAAGAACAAAGAAGAATTAGGAAAAAAAAAGACTAAGGCAAACCTAAATTTAATGCTAGTCTTTAAAAGATATATTGACAAAAGCAGTGGGGGAAAGTTTGGACTACCATTAACTTACAGGAAAAGGTTGGCAATTTTCAATTGTGGATGTGAATGCCTACTTGAGTTTGATCTTGATGGACTTAAAACAGGGAAAAAGTTAAGCCTCCTTACATATTCAAAAATGCAGTTTTGTTAAATTCAGTATGCACCATTTTTCTCACTTTGATTTATACCACCATTGACAAAGACTTTGAAGGGCATTCCTGTTTAATATGGTAAAGAGCCACAGCACAGGGCATTGTCTCTGCTTTGCAAACGTTAATATGAAAAATCATCCCTTGACAAAGCATGACACTGTTTTCCATTAATCCCTGAAATACAGCAAAGAGGGAAACTGGAGCCTTTCATTGCCTCTCATCCAGGGAAAGACATGGATGATTAATCAAAGTGGTCCATAAGGTGAAAATATATTGTGTGAAATGTAACTTTTGCAGACAGAAATTCATAACTGATCAATCAGGCTAAACATTTTAAAAAAATCAAAACATATTTTTCAGTGCCCAAGGTATCAAAAAAGTCATCTGTGAGAGTTGTTCACTTCTCCCTTCAACCATCAAAAAGTATTACCTCATTTTTTGCTTTAGTGGCATCACCATAGTAACCCTTCCCCTGCAAGAAATATTCCCCAAAGGCCACCACCCCCTCCAGCACATGCCTTCAAGACCTCGTATCTTTGTGCCTTATAAATTGACTCAGTCCCTGAAGACTCACAGTAAATTCAAGTGCTGAACACACACCAAACCTCAGCCATTAAAGGATCATCTCCAAATCTAAGCTTAACAAGTGCTCTACACAAACCAGATTTTAAAGTGATCAACATTTTGGCTCAGTCCAAAATGTGGAGAAACAGAGCAGCTATTACCAAGACATTGTTTCCTTAACTAACCCCCTCTTGCCTCTCACTATTAGTAACTCATTTTACACATGATCATCTTTCATTTCCCAACATTTAGACTGGTAAAGATAAATTTATAGTACTTTCCACATTACAATTGTGTCATTCAGATTCACAGACTAGAAAAGTCCAGCAAACAAATAACTTCAGAATGTTATTTAAGGAAGTGAGCCAAGATTACGTCATTGCACCAGGTTTTCCTCAGTGGTCTAGGGGAAAAGATGGATAATATACCCAGTAATCACTTTATAGGCTTCCTTTGCAAGGAGTAAATGATACAGTTTTGTTTGTAAAATATTTTGAGGAATTGTCAAACCCTAGAATTAATATTAGGGCTCAGGGATGTAAAAATATCTGCCATAAAGTGTTCTCTTATTAAAGACAGTAAAGGTGTTTTTAGCCAAGTTATTTTACCATTTTGCACCAGTTCTGAAAGCTGTGCTTATCAAATTAGATAAATAAGGGGTTTGACACACTGATAAACAACATTTCAGTCCCACACTTGGGCTGCCTGGGGCTACACTGCAGCAGGACAGGAGAGTTAATTCTTCCAAAGACTTTTCCCCACATTCTCACGAGCAGAGAGCTATGTACCAATTAACAGGAGTAAATCAGTTTCATAGGATTCAGAAATAAACTTTTTCTTTGCCCATGCTGTTGCTTCAGATGACAGGACACTGCTATTCTCACTGCACACATGACACCTCCTCTGCTTCCTCAATGCAGCCTGGTATCACCCTAGTAAACCATGGCAGGTTTGTAAACCTTTACTGGTAGTATTTTGTTTTAAACTCAGATAATGGGAACCAAAGCTTGATCATTTATTCAAAATACTCATTACCTGTACCTGTAGCTGAAGGCAGCAGAACCTTCTGTAAGAATATCAAAATACTCTTGTTGTTGCTTGTGGAAAGCAACTGGCAGAGCACTCCTTTCAACTTGATAACCTTTAGCTAAAAGCATATAATGATGCTTTTGATATTTCTCAGATTCTCAGAGACGATTATATTCGGTCAACAAACAAGGAAATTTAGAAGAAGGTGAATTCAGCACAGCAGAGGATGGAAGAAAGCCATGAAGATCTAACTACCTTTTAATGTTCAACTTATGTTGGCAGCTTCTTTTTCTGCCCAATATTTCTGAATGTCCTTTGAAAAGACAAATTTCTTTAGATTCTTATGAAGACTTGCCTCCTTCTCTATAAATAGTCTCACACAGTTTTGGTTTTTCTTTAGCTACACTGTACAGCACTTTCACTCTGTTCTCTAATTTATGACTGTTTATTTCACATTTTCCAGACATATTCAGCAGAGAACTGAAAAACCAGAAGACAAGGAGTCTGAATTACTGTATGTCTGTTAGGAATTTTATAGGGAGAAAAGATCTGATATTTGACTGCTATTGAAGGAGTACTAGATTCTAGAGATGAACGAGAGAGCTGGAAATTCCTTACATATATTTTGCTTTTCAGTTGCAAAAAGCTATTCTCTTTTAGGATTGAATCAGAAGGTTCTGTCTTGACAGGAAGAGTTGAAGATCAGTTTGTAAAAACAAAACAAAACAACAAAAAACCAAACCAAACAAAAAGCCCACAAACAAACAAACCCCAAAATAGCAACAACAGCAAAAACAACCAAGCCACAAACTAAAGTTTTACCAAGAACCGTGCTAGTACAGTATAGCATAGCATAGCATAGCATAGCATAGCATAGCATAGCATAGCATAGCATAGCATAGCATAATAAACAAACCTGATAACTCAGTTTATCAATGTGATTAATAGTGCACTCTGTCATGCATGATACAAACACAAGTCCTACGCAGTCTAGAAAGCAGTGCACAAATTATCAGTAACAACTAATTAAAAATAAGTAATCTTAAAAGTAGCAAATCTCAATTTTTCTTTGGTAGTTTGTGATGCTCCTTTTAAAAGCCAGTTTATGAGAATCTAAACCAAAATTCAATTTTTCTTTGGAGGGAAAGGCAAAGGAAAACATATTTATAGTACTGGTAACACACTGAAAGAGGAATATCATTATATATATCCTTGCAATTTTGTATCCACGGGTGAGATACCTGCGCAGTGTACCTTGCAGATGTATCATTCTCATCCTCTAATCAAAACGAGACTGAACAGCTACAAGAGCAACAAAAAACCAGAAAGTATATTTGGACACCATTCTTGGTTTGTGTTCTTCTTCTCTATGCCAGTAGATGACATTTTCCCCAGATGGTATGCTAAATTGTGTCCACAGATCAAAAAGACCACAGGCCAACCAAACAGGTTTTCACCTTTCATTGCCAGCACTTCTTTTCAGGTCACAAAACCTATGCCAAGATCCTCACTTTCAAAGCAGTAAACAGCATTTTCATTTCATGCCCCCTTCAAAGTTCATCTGAAGCTGTCATTCACATTTGGTTATTGTTTTCTTGAGCAAATGAATTACAAATATATGAACAGTAAGTACCCGTCTGGAATTCTGGCAAAGAATCTGTGTATCTGTACATATATATTGTTTACTAGCAGTATTTTCAGTAAGGGGGAAAAAAAGCACATCTGTCTTTATCTCAAGGATAGTGACTCCTATCTACTAAAACCTCAAGAGATAATGCTGACAGAAACAGACCTGCAATTTGTTTAGTAGCACTCGGAAATTAGAGCAGGTCTTGACAACAGTAGGACTTTTCTGCTATGCACCTAACATTCCAGATGGACTGCGTCCAAATACACTTGTCCAACACGGAATAGGAAAGAATATCATTGCAAATTATAAAGTGATACCAGCTTGGCCTCTCCCTCCTTTAGAGAAATCTGAGTACAGTGTTTTGCCACATTTTAGAAAGGCAAAGACAATTTTATTTTAAATCACTGAGCACCATAAAAAGCTGCTTTTGTAGATACCTAAAAGGAGATATTACTTGTTTAAATGTTTAAAGGTGTCCTTCAGTAGCTTCCTTCACAGAGCTCATCCTTTCTTTCTGAACAAAGCCCTATACCCTGCCAAAAGTTAAATTATATCATTGATGGAAATCACAGATCTTGTTTACCGTCCAAAAGCTGAGAAAAATCTCAGCACGCTGGAATTTAAAACAACCCAAGTTCCTAATTTCAAACTTGATAGCTATGCCTTTCATTTGGGATTTGGCTGGTGTGGAGGGTGGGGACACCATCTTTTAAGTGCAGATTTTAGATACATCTTTGATTAGATGAAGCACTTTTCTCTGTGTACACACAAGCATTCGGTTTTTAAAGGGGAAAAAAATTGAACAGTGCTACTCCATCCTGTTTAGCAGACATCTGTACTAAATATTTTGTAAAACTTTAGTTTTAACTGTTAGTTTGTCTTAAAAAAACAATCCTCAAACTTGGAAGAGGCAAACAAATTAATTTTGCACAAGCCTGCACTGGAGCAACACGCTTAGTAGCCAGCTAATCCAAGAGGAAGTTAAGGTTCTCACTTCAATGGGTGAGCTGTCTGGCAGAAAGTAACAGGCAGCCCTTCTACCTTCAGTGATAACCAAAGCAAAATGTTTTGTTCAAGGTCAGCTCATTTTCAAGCTTTCTGTGTGCTCAAATGGCTCAGCTGCTCCCATGCATATCTCTGAAAGATCCCTGCAGTGAGCTGCAAAAGTCCTTCAAATCCTCACCAGACTAAAACTGGGAACTCAGGATGAAGGGAAATTGAAAAGGAGCAACAGCAAACCCCAGGAGGCTAAAGGAGCACCAGCTGCACTCTACCTATCTGTTTTAGGAGACATGGTTTCTGGTCACTTGTTTCACATGTAAGACTGTATTAAAATATAACCCCGTTGCTGCTTTGTTCAGTCATTTCATGTGATGGTTTGCTTCACTCTTTCTTGCTTATAGCAACTGTAACTTGTGAGAAAAGAATGTTCTTTGTTAATAAATCTCTAGTTTTTAAATGCTCAGAGAGACATTTAAAGCATATAATTGACTAGATGGAACATTAAAAACATCTTAAATGCTCTAGCAAGGCATTCAGCAATATCTAAATTCTGTCATAAAGATGACAAAATAACAGTTCAGAAGCTGCATGAAAGTATTTAACGCACTCAAAAGTTTCTGACACACACAGCAGCCAAAGCGATACCTACTATTGAAGGTCAATGAATTTAAAAAGTAAAAATGAAAGTTTATCCACAGAAATACCTTTCAAGTGTATTAATCTCTAGGTCAATTTTGTACTGACCCAGCTGTTTTGATTTTAAAATTGTGTTTATAAAAATATATTAATATATTTAATTTGTTTCTACTACTTCTTTCTTCTCTACATTTTGAGTGGTGTAAAGATCTTCCATTTCAGAAATTCCACTGTAATCAAAATATCAATATCTGTCTACTGATTTTAGGACAAAGGTGTCTTCATATAGTGTAGCAGTATTTCTGAGTTCAGAACACACTTTGGTGAGGTAAACGTATCCCCACTGCTAAAAAAAGTAAGGTATGTGAATTAATTTACGAAAGGCTTTGCATATACACAGCCAAGCATAAGACTAGTCAAACACCTCATAGAGCCCTGGAAGTTTCTCCTTCTGTTGTTTTAACTCCTTAAACTTAAAAGAATGATACTGTAAAATACTAGTGTTTAGAGATGTGAGAAAACATAGAAGAAACTTACTGTATGTTTAAAAATCAAAGGAAGGTAAAATGCTTCCAAATCTTATTCTTAATCAACATTTTAACTGAATCTCCACCTCAAGTATTTCCTTTTTTCTTAATCTAAGTTGCCAGTTACCAAAAACCAGGCTAGCACAACAAGAACATGGATTTCTATTTGCAGCATTTTCCTGAACTTTCTTAGAAGCCTTCAGTATTGTTATTACCAGAATTAAAGATCTGATTCTGTGCAAGATAGAGCCAATACTGCTGCTCTTATTTTCCAGGCCAATCTGTGCACACCCAAAGTAAAAAGAAAACAGAATAAAAAATTGATTCTCTGTGAAAGTATCAACAGTGTTTCTTCCATAGTTACAAACAGATGCTTAATGACTCCTCCTTTGCAAGTTTATAAAACTTGCAAAGCAATTGCAGTAATGCCAGGTGCATAAGTACAGACCAAAATTAGCAAGAGAAGACAGCAAGCTGTTGTTACCAATTTTGCATAACATTGGAATAGCTAGAAGAGAACTAGGCTCTTCTGAGCTCCTTTCAAAGACCGCAGTGATATCAAGCAATTTGAAAATAACCCTTCCAGCACAATGTTTTTCTACCTTTACCAACAGTCATGCTCAAGACTTAAATTAGAAAACTTGCTCCCCAGCTCAGTTCAAAGACACTGTTTCCCATTGAACTGGAAATTTTATTGCTTATGGTTCATGCATTCAATTCTAAAACAACAGCAAGCTTAACTGCTTGAGAGATTCCGCTCTGCAAAAAGTAACTTCAGTAAAATCACTGCTTCTTTTCTACCATATTAAAACAGAGAATTACATTACAGCCACTGTTTGCTGTATTAAAAAGTATGAGAGAAACAAAACAAAACAAAGCTTATAAACAGCCATCCAGTCATCTTAGAAAACAGACAAGGGAATCCTGGCATTTAGGACAAACAGTTTAAGGAAGCTGCAGTCAGTATTCCTTTTATGGTTTCAAAGAATAAGTGGCATCCCCAAGTTATATTTACCTTACTATAAGCAAGTAGTCAGGTACACCCTGAGATGCAGGGTGATTATTTGTATTTAATATAACCCTGAAATAATTCTGTAGAGAAAAGGAGACACAGAAAGTATTTATCATGTTCTTTTCACAGTTCCCAATTATTTGGGTAAACACATTCACATCTTTAGAAAATAAAATGGAAACAACAGCTGAACCACAGTTTTGCTGCTTGCCAAGATCTACAGTGTGTGCCAGAAGATTAAAATAAAATAGGGTTAGTGAAGTTAGAAGCAGATCCAAAATATTACAGCAGAAATGCCCCATTTCTTACTCTGCATCCATTTTTATAGGATGAGAGAGAGGAAAGAAATTTCTTGGGATGATTTACATTTGCAAAAAGGGTCAAAATGTAAACTGGAGGGACTGAAAGCCAGTGTTATAAAGAACTGATCTTTTACAGAAATCTCTGTGCATTATGTGAATGCTGTTGGCTGAACCTGCTTAGAAAACACTGCCAATCAACATGTAGCTCCTCAGCAAAAATAACTCTTCTTCCAGAAATGTTTCATCCCAAGAGAAACTCCCTCCACAGTACAGCCCTGGAGAACTCATGTACTAACAATCACTAGAAAATGGAATCTGAAAACACACTACTTTCCATAGGAAGGATGATATTAATCAGGTAATAAATCAATGTACAACCCCACTTAATACAAAACACATTTATGCCTATCCTATATTACACAGTTAAGGAGTAAGCTGATCCAGTAATATATTCTATGCTTTTCAATGAGCTGCTGCAAGTTGGCACAAACATATCATTACTTCAGAAATTCTGCAAAAAGCTTTGCCTCTTGCTAATTGTTTGTTCCTGAAGGCAGAACCTCAGCCATTACTCCCAATGTGGAAATGAAAACAAAATTTCTGTAGGTTTCTTTTTCTTCATCATTTCAAAAGTGCAAGCCCTCTGTTTTTTATAAACTTCATTCTCAGATAATTTTAGAAGACCATTAAAAAAAAAATCACACTTGAGAGGGTACTAAGAATAAGTAAGCTTTTTGTAAATGCCATGAAATAAGATTTCCAAGACAATTTGTACCTTTTACTGTTTTCATGGATAATTTGGAGGAGAATATTCAGATACACTGTATACTTAGCAGAATAAAAATTGTTAACAAGCTTCACACTTCAAAACTGCAGCAGAAATCAATTCCACCACACATCAAGTTCTGGGCTATCATCATATAGGTGCAAAGGGTAAGACATAAGTTAGAGATGACACGAAACCCAGGCTTATGAGCCAGGTTCTCAAGGGTAAATTTGCAAAACATTCCATTTTTATCCAACTCACTGTGCAAGCTGAGTCATAGCTCTGAGGACCTCTCCTAAGAGCCAAAATTATGCCCTTGCAGCTCAAACACAGCATTCCCACAGAAATGTTGCAAGATAGACTCTGAACAAAAAAGGTTACTAAAGAAGCACAGATATCCCAAGCTTAAAAATACTCTGATAACGCAACAGGTACAAAGATCTCAAAACACATTACCATGTAAGGCTCATACATGTCCTCAGCTTGGTCACCAACCAAAACTACAAACCCAGGTTGCTCCAAAACAGGACAGCAAACAGATCAGTGCCTGAGAGAAGCACCAGGAGTAGAAACCTGTTGATTTGGACTTGCAGTCTTGCAGATATGGAGAGACAACAGCCAGTGTTGTACTCTGCTTGACTGAACAGGAGGCCAGCTCTTTCTTCACTTTTGTCCTGTTGTGTTGCCCTACCCTAAAAGCACAAAAGGCTCATGAGACAGGACAAGATTTTGGAAACAGGGAGAGAGAGGGAGGGAAATAATCCCATGCAGATTTTTCTTTTTTTCACAAGTGACACTCAAGTTCTCCCTATATTCATACTTGCCTTATCCTGTTTTCACTGCACTGACACTAATCCGCCTTGAAATTGGCTGATTCTGCCCAAGCCATGTTTACACGGAAGCATGTTTCATCTGGTTGTCCTCATTCAGAGACCAGTTTCTGCTCTGTGGCAGGAGAGATTATTAAAAACCTTATTTTACAAGCACATGCTTTAAAGTGACTCAGCTTAGAAAGATAACTGTATTATATCAGCCTTCCACTCCCTAGGTCACAGAGAGGGAGAGGTAGCAGTAAAAATCTCAAATGGAAATTACTTTCTAAATATATTATCCTCCATAAAAGCCATTTACCAACTGCTAGTACCCACAAGACAAAGGGAAAAGATAAAAAGTACATGCGACATGGCAGAATAGGGAGCAATGTGGAGGACTCATTTGTATTATCACACTGAACATTAACCACAAGAAGGTAAAAAACCAAATGCTCCCTGTTTTGCACAAACATCAATTACATCTAGTAATTTCACTGATCATTCTTGTGAAGCACTAATGCATACAGCATTCTGGCTTTTATGACACAGGTACTGTTTCATTGTCTCTGCCTCAGAATTCCCTTTTGTTTGGGAGCGAAAATTTTTTTTTCCTATAAGTAACATCTGCAGCCTCACATGAGGCCTGAAGATCACACTACCTAAACCTGCTAGCTTATTTCATGGCAGAGAGCAAGGATCATAGAATCATTAACATTGGAAAAGACCTCTAAGTTGAATCTAGCCATTAATCCAGCACCACCATGTTCACCACCGAACCATACCCCTGAGTTCCACATTCACAGGACTTTTGACCTCTGCCAGGGACGGCAATTCCACCACATCCCTGGGCAGCATATTCAAATACCTGGCCAAGCCTTTCAGTGAAAAAATGATTCCTCATATCCAATTTAAACCTCCCTTGGTGCAATTTGAGGCCATTTATTCTCATCCTATCACTTCTCACTTGGGAGAAGAATCCAACCCCCTCCTCACTATAACTTCCTTCATGGGAGTTGTAAAGATCAATAAGATCCCCCCTGAGCCTCCTCAGACAGGCTAAACAACCCCAGCTCCCTCAGCCACTCTTTTTCAGACTTGTGCTCCACACCCTCCCCTAACTCCATTCCCTCCTCTGGACATGCTCCAGCCCCTCAATGTCCTTCCTGAATGGAAGGGCCCAGAGCTGGACAGCTGGACAGCACTCGAGCTGTGGCCTCACCAGTGCCCAGCACAGGGGTATGGCCACTGCCCTGCTCCTGCTGCCCCTCTGTTGCTGACACAGGCCGGATGTCCTTGGCCTCCTTGGCCCCCTGGGCACCGCTGGCTCATGTTCAGCTGCTGTTGACCAGCACCCCCAGATCTTTTCCACCAAGCAGCTTTCCAGACACTCTGTGACAGCCTGTAGCTCAGCAGGAGTTGTTGTGACCCAAAGACACTTAGCCTTGATGGAACTCAGGCCTTTGGCCTTGGACCATGGGTCCAAGCTGTCCACATCCCATTGCAGAGCCTTCCTGCTCTCCAGCAGATCAACATGCCTAGCCAACTTGCTGTCATTTGCAAACTGACTGAGGGTGCACTCCATCCCCTCATCCAGATCACGATAAAAATATAATACAGAATTAGCCCCAACATGGGAAACCCCAGTGGTGACCAGCCACCAGCTGGATGTAACTCCATTCACCAGCACTCTCTGGGCATGGACTACCTGGCAGGTTTTTTACCCAGTGAATACTGAACCTGTCCTACCCATGAACAGCCAGTTTCTCCAGGAGAATGCTGTGGAAATGGGGTCCAGACCTTTGCTGAAGTGCAGACAGACAACGCCATAGCCTCTCCCTCATCCACAAAGCTGGTCACACTGCCATAGAAGAAAACCAGGTTGGCCAAGAAGCATCTGCCTTTCATAAACCTGGCTGGCTGTGCCTGATTCCCTGGTTGTCCTCCATGTGGCATGTGATGGCACCCAAGATTATCTGCTCCGTGGTGAGTTTTATGCAAGCACACTTCAGTGGAACAAAAACATACTTCTCCTCCTAGGGTTTAGATAACACCTTCACTCTTCATGAAAACTCCAGTGGAAGAAAGGAAGGAGGGACACTTCTTGCATATGTTGAGCAAATCCTTTGCTGTTGTTTCCTCATTATCATTTACAACATTCTAAAATCACCAGCCTTTAAGTCCTTTGCTTCAGCAACTGCTACTAAACCACCCAAAAGCAGGATTTAATTCCAAATGCTACCAGTCATTTTTGTTGGGGGTCATCCCCATCACACCTCCAGTAACTAGGCCAAAAATTATACTAGTCTTTCCAAGTTGCTAATTACCAATTTTCTAGACCTGTGAGTTAAGTCAGAAAAAAAAGTTTACTCTGGTTTTCTTCCCATTCATTCATCACAAAAAAAAAAAAAAAAAAAGAAAGACACCAGTCACTCAAGAGGCGATTAATCTATGTGTTCTTGTATTCTACATTTCAAATTAGACCTAAATTGCTGTAATTTTCAATTACAAATAAGAGGTACCTAAAATTAAAAAAACCCAAACTATTCCTTTATTAGTTTAACAGCTTTTCAGCCTTCTAACCTATGGAGCTGATATTTCTAAGCCAAAAAAAGAGAAAAATCTGTAGTTGCTAGAGCAGAATTTTGAATTCAAGAATATAAAAAGCCATAAGTTACCTACATACAGATGCACCATACTCCTGTCTAGGCAGACTTGCTCAGTTCAGTAAAATCCACAACAGATTCTCATCAAATTCAAGAATAACAACCACAAACTAAAGAGGGAAGAAGACATGCAGCAAAGTCCGAAGCCTGAGCATAACTGCAATTAAGATGATGTAGAGAGGTCGGGGCACTTTCTACTCTGTGCCCCTCAAAGAGATATTTCTAAAAATTATCAAAATTCCAAGAGGTCATTAAAGACAGCAAAAGATAATGGAGATAGGGATGAATGTAGCAACTTGGCAAAAGATCAGCAACAAATACTTTTGACCAATCTGTAAATAGGAACCAAATCTATTCTGTCCACCAAGGCCTGTTAGATAAAGAAAATGTACTGCTCAGAGTCAAATACCCATATCCCAGGGCTCTCTTTGCAAGTGTGTGAACAATTTATGCTACACAAACAAACCTACAGAGGGGATGCCTCACATCTCCTCTACCACTGGCAATGGACTCAAAAAAAACCAAACCCTATTACCAAAGCTGAAATTAAATGTGGTCTCATTTTTAGCTCACATAATAAATTGCTACTTTCTGAAATAGATGTCAGCATGTAAATTACACAGTTGTGCACACTTTCTCAGCTACATCAAGAGTTAATTAAATGGCAACACAGCTAAGATTATTCCTCCAGTACCTCAATATTTGAATGGACTGGCATGTCAAGTATACAAATCAACTCAGTCTGCACACCACAAACACACACTTCTTACCAGTTTTAAGCCGCAGACAACAGTGATAAGTGTATTGCTGCCTCTGTCAAGAGCCTGGCAGGCAGCATTGTAGGGAACCAACTGAGATGTAAGGTAGAGAGGAATAAGTGTACATCTTTTTCAACTGCAAAAAAAGGTATTAACAGTAATTAACAAGCATTTAACCCACTTTCCTCCAGAGCTCCCTGGCCATTATCAAATAACATGAACTAAAACCTCTGAAATAGATCCAAACTAGAACACAGACAGGGGTTGAACACTGTAATTCACCACTGCAGGCAGGCAAAAAATTACCACCTTGATAACAAAGGACTGAGGGCACTGACAGATGTCTCTGGCAAACCGTGATTGGGACAGCTGAATACCAGCTGCCAGCCTGCCCCTCCATTACTGAGCAACCTCTCAGCCATCTTCATACAGAACGTTCAGTGTTCTTGCTCTCCTATGAGCTCAGCCTAATGCACTGACTTGTGAAGGGAGAAGAGGCACCTTTCAGCACCTAGGTACAAACCTGGTAACCTCTGGCACAGGGATAAGTGAATACACAACACTAAACAGGCAACAATTTTGAGTGAAGGGGTGAAGCAGATTGCCAGGGAAAATAAGCTATTAACATCAACCAGAGAAGAATTGCTTGACTGCAACTCTCAATCCCCCAAATCTCTGATTTGCAGGAATTGCTGGATGCTTATGCCAAAAATCATCCTGCTGCACATTCATTCTGATCAACCTAGAAGCAAAGTATATTGCACAGGACTGCAGACTCTGAGGGGAAAGAGAAGCTGGGGCAGGAACAAAGAGAACCACCCACAGGATGATGTGGGGAATCACCCACAAGACACTCAGCCAGTTTCTTAAAACAGAGTTTCAGACAGTGACCATACTATCTAGGTATCAGTGGAACAAACAGGTAATCCTAAAAAGAAACGGATTATGTCCAGCAAGCAATCTACAGATGTTCTCATTTTCTTTCTTCTAGCAAACATACTGTCATTTAAAAGAGAACCAGTGTAAGCCTAGATCAGAAGAAATGGAAGACTGGCAAGCAGATGAAAGTAAGCCTTACCTTCAGATAGTTGCTATGGACCAAGTGAGAACACACAGGAGAAAAGCAGAGAAAGCATGTGCATGTAGGGTGAGAGAGAAGGAAAATTTAACCTTGTGCTGAAGACTGCAATGTGATTATCTCGTAGCTGCAGGTCTTGTGACATGCACATAAAATTAGACCCCTGGTGCTCTTCACCCTTCATGGGAATATAAATCATCACTCAATCCTCACAGCGTACTCATCTTGGTATATTCAGGCTTTCTTTTCAGATTTCTTGAGATAGAAGGCCAAGGCTGCCTGTTCATGCCAAATCCACTCTCAACTAAATACCACTATATATTCTTAGGCATTTGATTTATAATACCAAGCAACAAGATTCTAAGCACTACAGATTTAGAAGAAGCTAGAATATTAAAAAGACTTTCATACAGAAGCTATGGATATTTGGGCATTTTGTGTTTGGAAGCTCTAGTCTGTATGAGTTTTATTGAAATACAGACATACTTCTCTTGGCAGGATGGTATATTTCTTGCTGTAAGACAACAGAAAACCACTGGCAGGACTCGCCCCACATGATCAGCTTGCCTATCACTGATGGCAAAATGTACGCTGAATAAGGCATAATAAAGGAATTTGGCCTTAAAATTGTTGTTAGAGTTCTCTTACACAGCTGGGTGATTTTATGAATATGGTAATAACTATAACCTTTAGAATTCAAGACAGGAACAGCAGATGGAACCTAATTAAGAGAGAAAAAATATTAATTCATCTTCATAAGGAATGGGAAAGGCAACAGCTTTTGCAAAGGGACATCCTCTGTGTCATTTAATAAACGCAGAAACAACCAAGTAGACCAGGGACACACTGGGGAACAGCTACACCCTGCACTGGAGGCCAGGATCTATTACTAGTTAAAGACTCTGAATAGACAAGAAACAAGGCTTGCAACCAACAGCGGTGTTTTTTTTCACCATACATGACTGCTGTGGTCTGACTGCATCCTCAGCTTTAGCTTACAAAGAAAACAACATGCAGAAAATTGTATTTCTTTCAAGCCGCTTCAGTTATCTGTACTTCAACTTCATGAAAATCCCCGAAGAACTTGCATTACTCTGTTTTTCCTACAAATAATGCAATGCAGTGGACACGTGTCTTTATGTCCCCTCATATAGCTCAGGGTAGAAGATGGAGGAGGAGGCAGGAGCAGGCTTTTTCACAACTTGGTAAGAAGAAGGATTTTTGTTTTTGCTGCGGGAAGAGAGGACTGGGAATGGGAAGTAGATGAGGGGCATAAATAGCTTCTTAGAAAAATCTAAAGGAGAAGTCCAAAGCAAAGATCCCAGCAAAAACTCAGTTCTCTTAATAAGTTCTGTCATGTCAAGAATGAAATGCATACTATGTTTCTTTGCAAAAATGTTATGATAATTCAAGGTGGAGGACTGGGGTGGGGATAGAATAACAGAGCAAAAGTTCTCATTTCCAACTACGTGCCTCACATTCATCTCCAAAATCAGCCTGCAGTATCTCTACCTCTTCCCTTTTCTCACACTTTAGCTCAGAAATTAGTAAATATGTACAGATACAGATGATTTATTCATCTTATTCCATCAGTGCTGAATTCACTTCTAAGGCAACTCAAGAGTAATGACTCAGCTGAAGTAAAAGCATGTAAAAACAGGTGAGAGATGACAGCCACTCAAGGCCCTTCCTCCATTCCAGGCAACGTTTTTCTAATTGCCATTTCACCAAGTTGGCAGGGGGAGACTGAAAACAGTGAAGCTAAATACATACACATACACACACACACATACCACGCAACTTCTGCTTCTGTTTACTCAGTCCTTATCCAGGCCCATTAAGCAGCATTAGCTGGAGATGAAAGGAATGTTTTGAAGGAGACAAGCATGTGTTACCATACCTAGTTGGGCAAATAATGGTGCCAGTGATATAAATCCCATAAACTATGCACTGTTGATACTGATTCAACACCTACCCCTGTGACAGTAGCATAAGTATAAATCATCTCTTCACAGTAGCACAAATATACACATTTGTGTACACACACAGTGTGTGCTTGTGGTGTTATCTTGTTCTGGCACAACATATTTGATTTTGTGTGCCTTCCTATTACTATTGTGTATTCCTATTACTATTGCTCTGGACTCCAGCAAAGGACTCCTCCTCCCTCACCAATTCTGCCCCCCTCCCTGGCAACTACACTTCCTTTAGCTCATTAGCACAAGTAGGGAAAATACCATATACTCACAACTAAATAACTTGTTCATTTAGACATACATGTCCAACAGAAATCAGAGAATCACATAATATCCTGAAATGGAAGGGAACTCAGAAGGATCACGCAGGAAAACTGCTGGCCCTGCACTGAACAGTCCCAAGAGTCACACCATGTGCCATTGTTACTGTACTTTACCAAAATCCCACTTATTTGACCAAAACAAATACTGAAACAGTTGCAAAACATTGTGAGGGCAGAGAGAAATTTGGGATATTTTCACTTAGCCAGATGTCATGCTATCAGAAACACTCACAGCAACTGCTGTGAAATGTGTTAGCTTTGCCAGCTGAGCCAAATAAAAAAAAAAAAATTCCCTTTTAAAAGTAGAGTAAAATTAATAATTGGTAGTGTTAACAGTGCACAGAATACAGATAACAGACCTGCTGTCTATACTGAACTATAGTTCAATACCTCAGCTGCCCCCACCCCAGAAGACACTTGTACTTGCCCTTAAGCTCAGCCTCCCACCAGCATCCCTGCAGCAGTCATCACAGGCACAGATCCCGGTGTTTCTCTGACATTTAACTGGGCAGCTGTGCAATTTCATAAAAAAAAAAACCACATGAGGCACCTTATGCCACCTACAGGCTTCACTGCTTGCTTTCTCTGAAACTCAATGTTTATTTAAGCTTGCCTCAGTCTGCTTGTTTTCAACCCTGTGTGCAAAAGCTTTTCCAGAGGTGTCCTGACCCCAAGCTTCCTCTAACCCGCCTTTTCCCTCTCACAAAAGCTGACAGATCTCAGGGTCCATTTCTGCCACACATTGCTCTCCTCATTTTCATCAGAACTAACTTGTCCTGGCAAATGCTTCCAAGTCCCAGATAGTCTTCATAATGTTCCTTTTCTACAGCACTACTGTGAGGACTAGAGTTTATTTTACCCTTTAGGAGCCTGTTTCCCTTGGATCCTGCCTCTCCCTGCAGTTCTGATGAAAACAACAGGACTATTTTCTTGAGAAAGAATTAGGTGTTCAGGACCAATTGCATTGTTATTTATCAATGCAGAATTACTTTACTATTAGTTATTTTCACATAATAGAAATTGAAGAAAGTAAAAATTAAGACACACAGCTCACTTTGTTCCAGTGTGTCGCTTTCTCTGAGAAATGGGAGAACATGCATAACACTGCACTAGGTCCCAAGAGGCCCATTACAAAAATATACCACATATCACTGCAGCAAGAATCACCTCTCTGAAAATCATTCTCATAGAAACTGCACAGGAGATGAGCAGGTAAAGACATCCTAACATGTCACTTAAGAGGAAGGGTGAGAAGAAGCAAAGAGGAAGGGTGTCTGTGTAGACAGAGCTCTAAACTTCAGTGGAAGCAGAGCTTCAGTAAGAGAGTGATGGGCTTTTGCACAGCCAAATATGGCTGGTGAGATAGGTTTTACTCTAACATAGGAAAGCGAGATAGGTTTTACTCTAATATAGGAAAGCAAAGTCAATACTGACCTGCAGGCAACTAGCTGCAATGCCACTTATTTTGGAGACCTCAATACAAAGTGTATTATTTTGGCATCATTTCTTGGTTTGGTTTGGGGGGTTTTTTTGGAGGAAATGCCACGAGAATCCTTTAGATCTTTCCTAAACACAGACTAGAGAAGTTTTCAAGTGACATGATAAATTAATTTGTTGAGTCTTACAGGCAAGGTAAGTAATTTGTACTTAGAAGAGAAAAACCTAACTGGACAGGCAGAAGAAAGCTGCTCTGACATGCTCTATACATCTCTAAGGGAAAGGTGGGTTATCTACCATGCTCCTAGACACACCTTTCCATAAAAGAAGATGCATTCAGACTTTGAAGGGAACCACATCTTAAAAATCAGCAAACAAATGTAGCATTACCATTCTTGGCAGATGCAACATGTGCATCCCTCAACACATCTCTTTGGAAAGTGTGTTATGATCTCATGAATTACTAGTAAAGTGTTGTGATTTTTCATCCTAAGTCATGCACCCAATGTATTTTTAATCTAAAATGCTTTTTGCATGAAGAGGTTTGTACATGTGTTAAAAAAACACTAATGGGCATCCCAAAATTTATCTCCTGAACATACTGTAACCATATTGTCTTAAACATATTTGATCTGGATATGCTTTTCTGGTCCACATAGGCATCAGGTTTCAATACCATTTTCCCTCTGTACCTTCAAAATAGTATGCCCTCTTCTTCCTGTTTGAGACACCTGAAAGCTGATGGCCCATTGACAGCTGTCTGAATTGGTTCATTCTTCGCTAACTGTTTACTTTGGATCAAATGAAAGTAAAAAGGAAACGGAAAACAGCCCCACTGGGAGGAGACTCATGTGGGACAAATTAGGAGACACCATAAGATTTAAAACCGTGGGGGGAAAACAGGACTAACTAGAGGCAGCTGTCAGGATGTGGTTTTTTCTGTTTATATTCTTCTGCTTCCATCCCTTAACCCCCTAAATTTTGAGAGAAAATAAGCATGTGTATGTGTGCATGCACAAGCAAAAGCAAGTGAACACTGATCTCTCCTCTACAAACAGCACACCTAAGAATATAAAGTAATCTGTACAATAGAGGCAATTCAGTCATTGAAATAAACATTAATGGTAGAGCAACTTATTCAAGAAAAACATTAACTTTTTTCCTTATACAAGTATCATGCTATCCTGCAAAACTGCAATTTCAGAACATCAGTTTTAATTATTAAGTGAGCTACAAACTGGAACTGGTGGTCAAATGCTCCACTACAGTTTTGTGGATGGTAATCCTGTTGCTGGATCAAACTTTCCTTGTATTCCATCATCCCTTCTAAAGGCCAAAACAACAACTCTTAACAAGGCACATCACCATGGACAAAACTGCTTCCTATCCAGAAAAAAAATGAAAACAACCAAACAAAAACCTTCACAGGCTAAGATTTAAATTCAATATACAGTAAGTAAAGCATGCATGGTACTAAGAATCCAAATTTTTTAAAAAAAGAAAAAGATTCATGCCCTGGAGGAATTCTTCCCTTTCACATCATCTCATGGCTATCTCCCAACTTATTACTGTAATACTTCACGTTACGCACTCAAGGAGAACAAGCTCAACAGCTATTGTTAACTAATAGCTAAATTAGTACTCCTGGGCCTAACAGCCTCCTATCCCTTACCACCATTTTCACCTTCATGTCAAATCAGCTCAGGTCATTTTGGGGTGGGATGAAAACCAAAGTCACAGACAATGGAAGAAGAAACAGAAGGAACCAGTGGATGAACAGCACAAGGTGTTCCAGACCACTGAAGAGCTGACAATCTCCAGTTCTCCAAAGATAGCTCTGCCTCTCCACATTTTATTATTCACATCTTCTCTGCCTCTTGTCTCTCCCTCCATGCTTATTCCACTTATGAGCCATAATTCAAAAGGCAAATATCTGGACTTCAAATTTCCAGACAAATCAGACCTGCTTAGAAACCAAATTACACAAGAGCTGAACATTCCTCCCAAGAAGGATTCTATCAGAAAAGTGAACCTGACTCCCCAGATGACACATTTTTTAGAGACAGAATAGGATAAAATTTTAAGTGCAATCACAGAAAAACAAAATAAGACTGCCTGGTCAAAGCAGACAGATGCAATCAAGACTGGTTTTCCTTTAACTGTTCTATCAGTTTGACTTTCCCTGATGGAAGAATGAATCAGAGACAGCTAAGCAGCAGCAAGTGCTTTTCAAAGTCCAGCTTTGCTGTGTAATTATGTACCTCAGTCCTAGTTTGAAAGATTAGTATTGCAGTAAGCACGTCAAGAGGCGATGTAGCAAAAACAATACTGTAACAATATGCCATTCTGCAGTATAACAGTCACGTAAAAGTAGATTCTTAGTTTACTGCAAGCATGTTCACAGACACATGCACCAAAAAAAAAAAAAAAAGTTGTAAATGTAATATCCCCAACATCAAGGTACTTGGTCAGAGGCATGCACTATCCTGTCTGTTACTGTTTGTGATTAAATATATTCTCACCTTTTTGGAATCAACTAATCGCATCTTTCAGTTCAGTCCTTAGGAAGAGAATATTTAAGTTTAAAAAAAAACCCTGAAGACAACAATTAAGAAAAAGGAAGGTTAGAATGATTTTTTTCAATGTTTTGCTTTCATGTTCTTTGCAGTAAACACCAGAAAAGATACCCATAGCTAAAGATAGCATTTTTTTCACCTAACTTCTGACTTCCTAATAAAGTTACCTCACTTTCAATCTCACTGCAACACTGTTAATGATTTTTTAGGCAGGAAAAGTATTTTTCCTTGCAAAGAGCACACATAACAAAAAAGACTGGTTTCCCCAGAAAATTACAGGTTCTTCTAGCAGTAACTACCAAATATTCATTCCACTATTATTTTTATGATGCAGGAGTAATTCTAAAACATCTAAATCTGGTTTTTGTACGACCACTCTATGGTGACACCTAATAACCTCTGGGAAGAGACAGTAGCACTTTTCTACATACTCCTACTGGAAAACACTACGCAGTCTCAGTCTATTTTAGTACTATTCATATAATACTAGTATTACACAAACCCATTCACCATCACATGGTGCAATATTCAACAAAGCCCTCTGCCACAAATTTAATTAAGGACTGACTGAGTCCAAAAAAACAGGATGAAAGCTAAGCCAGCGACCTATCCCAATCTCCCTCAAGGGAGAAAAAACCCAAACCAAACACATGAAAGAAAGGAAGAAAATCCAACAAACCCTCACACAGCAAAAACAAAACAATTAAAACCCCATAGCTGTCATAGCATTGTTGTCATATGTATTTATTCTCCCAGCTGTTCACAGGAGCAGAGGCTATAGAGGCTGAAACTTAGAAGACTTTTCTTGTGACAAAACAAATTTAAATATTTCTAGACAGCTATGCCCATTTGTTGTTACATTAAAGCATCAATTATTCCTGGAACATATGAGATCAATAAGAAAGAAAGAAGTATTACTTAGTGTCACTTAAGGTGCAATAGGTGAGGAAACCAAATGTTTTTCATGTGACTTTGAATGGCCTTTAATTGGCAGTATCTTAGGGCAGGCTTGACCTCCTAATATTTCTTGAACTGCTTTTTTTGCTGAAAAGGAGCAAAGCAGAGTGAAAAGGAGGGCTGTGAGTTTCCCCAGTGCTTACTTCTGTAGTCTTTCGCTGTTTTGAAGGCAAAAGAGAAATGCGGGAACTGGGAGTAGACAAGAATAAGAAAAAAACCATAAATAAATAACTCCAAAAACAGTGCAGGGGAGAGCAGATAAAGTAGACATTAGGACTATATTTCTTCCTTGAATAAAATATCAGCATGTGGATGGCAAACATGGCACATTTTTTTGTAAGTTACATCTACAGTACAGGGTAAAGGATCAGTACAGTACAGTACAGTACAGGATCAGAAAAATTAAACTGCTAAAACTCTGGTTTTTATTACCTAAGTGTCATTCAGTAAATCCATCCAGCTGGTCACCAAAAGCTAATCTGGCAACAGTCCAAGGCTCAAGAATCAAAAATTACTGGCTCCATGCAGACTCTGTCGAAGCACATTTGCTCCCCCCAGAACAGACTTCCCCTCTCAAGAAATATTTTCATGCTGGCCCAAGTGCTGCACAGCATCAGGCTCTCCTCCCTCAGCATGCTCCTCCTACCATGTGATGCCTTTCAGTCCCAGGCTCTGAAATGTGACTCTCAACACCACTCTTTTCCATACAGACTCTCAATATGGTGCTGATGCTTAAATTCACATCTACATCCTTAAATCAGAAGCACATTATTTAAAATCCATTTCTTTACACAGGGATTTTTTCAGTCAACACATAGATATTGTATGGGAAAGAGCAGCACATCAATCCCTACACCAGATAAAAACTGTAAGGATGCATCTACTGGCTGCTTAGCATGAGTGGGAAGAAACACAGGGAAAGAAAAAGAAGAGCCAACCCTGCTTGTAAGTGAAATAATGCTGCAATGTTTTGCTTTACTGCCATGCTGTGGAAAACACAGTACAGCATCCCAGCCAGGCTTCTTTTTCCACAGCATGGCAGTAAAGAGAAGCAGCACAACTGCAACCCACCTTGGGATGCACAACTGGAGAAGGTCAAGGAATGGACTACTTTTACTACTACCCAAACAAAAAGGACACAACTTAAAAAGGAAACAGATCGTATCACTTACTGGAAAGAAGAGATTAGGCCTGCTAATTAAATGCAAGGATCCCCATCTAAATGCAAGGATCCCCATCTTCTTCCAAAGGGTGCAGCTCTTCCTCCTTACCATCCGTCTGTTTCTGATTTTGGCTCTGACCAAAATATTCATTCCACTGAAATGCAAACTTCAGACCTATGCACAATAAATAGCATCTGGGACAAATTACTGCAAAAACAAGTACCTTTCTTTGTTTGGTGTTAATCTAAAGCAGTTATTAAAACAGTTCCAGCTAAAACCTTTGCTCCTTCACAGCAAATATTCAAGTACTTGGTATGAGTGTTACAGGCAGGCCTGCCTCTTTGGCAGTTTCTGTGGATTCAGCACTGTGACAACAAGTCCTCGCACTCAACATGGCACCGACTGCTCAGAGTCCTCCTGTGCCCCTGTTGGGATGCCAGCAGCCTTGCTCATATTGTTTTCAGGACTGGGACAGGGCTCCAAGTCTCCATACAAAAAACTATTAAACACTCATGATTTACCACGGAAAATACCTGTTTAATTCCCAGAATTTCCATTACTTAAGCTCTCTTATAGATTAAGGAAATAATAATTCTAACAATTAAAATTAATTGCCTTTTGTGCCAATGAGGACTGCCCTACTTCCTCCTTCTTGGGGCTCTGACTCCTTTGATCTGTTCAGCCCTTTTACAAACATGAGCTGCAGGATTGGCAGGTTGGAGTAGGAATGAAGCAAATAATTCCTGAGTGAAATGAAACTGAAACTGGCAAGCAGCCCAGATACTAGCCTGAATGGTTAAGAAAAAATAATAGCGATAACAAATAACAATTTTTGTAGTTACCACTCCAAACACTTCCAAAGAAAAGGGTGGCTCGTAGATTCAGCTTGAGATTCTTGCTGAATCACTGGCAAAACGGCTTTCTGTCAGCACACAGTCAAACACCGTTACAAGAACAATCACAAGAAACATTCTTTGTAAAGAATAATGCAGGGGCATTTAAAAGAATAATACAAACAAAGAATAATAAAAGGGGGGGTATTTATTCCTTTTGCACACTACTTTCTATATAATAAAATATTTCCAAATGAAACTAGTCTGTATTCTACTTTTCCCATATTTCCACTAAAGCTAACCAAAAAAATATGATCAAGTGCAACAACTCAGAAGACCACAGTAAAAAATGCAGTTAATTTTGACGAAAGACAAAATAAAGTAAAAAAAAAAAAAAATTAAGGAAAATAACCAAAAAGGAAACATTTTCAATAAGGTTAATGGGAGTAAAGGACAGCTAACACCCAAAATGATGGCCACATGGAAGAAAATAACAAAATCTGTTCAAAACATAGGCTTCAGTTATACTCCCTCATAGATTGAAAATGTATGAAATACCTCACCAAACTGTAATGTTTTTACAGAAGGAAAAAAAAATGCTTCAATAATTTTCATTTGGAGAAAAAATTACAGTATTTTGTGCCAACTGTGCTGGGTTTCAGAGGGTTTTTTTGTTTGTTTCATTGAATTCTATAGATTTTTCTGTTTCTGAACATACAAAGAAAATATAATGCACAGAGAAATTCTGCCGAGCACAATAATCTTAGGAAGTATGACATATTTTTTCTTTCAGGTTCAGAGGTTATAATATCCATTTCAGACACACTAGTAAACACTACATCATTGGTATTTCCATATTTCCCAATAAATCAGGCTTTGAAAGCCTAAGCATTGCAGAAAATACATGAACTGACTTCACTATTCAAAGGGAGTCTGTGTAACAAAGTCATACTAACAAATCTAGGTAGAAAGCAAAACAACCTCTGAAACTGCTGAGCTATTAACTTTTACATCTTATCATCTAAAAATGCTGAACCACTCCCTTTCCTCATTGCTTCATGGGTGCTCCTTTCCCAGTATTTTACTTTGCTGAGAGTTGCACAGAGGATAAAAAAATGCACGGCTATCAGAGAGCTACACTCTTAGCAAGAGTACCACGAAAAAGACTGGCTGCCATTTTCAATGCAGCACACAGGTTTCAGGCAACAAATCTAAGACTCCTAAGAGCCAGCTGCAACAAAATACAATTACATGACTGACTGCTGCCGTCATCCACATTTTATCACTGCTCCAGCTGGCACTTTTACAGCGGCCCCAATGCAGTTGGGGTCCCCCCGCCCTGAGATGGAGGAGGACTTGACTTTGGAGAGAAATTTCTGGAAGGGCAGATTTGGGACGCGCTGTCTCCACGGCGCTCCCCCGAGCATTGCGTGTCACGCATGGCACAGGAGCATGAGGAAGCACTGTCGGTGGGCAATGCACCCAGCGGTCAGGGGGCTGCAGCACCAAGCCCAAAACCCGCTCCCCACTCTGTCTCCAAACATTTCCATACCCACAGAGGCGTGAAAGAGGGGCAGTGACAGGCACGAAACACCAAAACCTTGCACGAAACACTGCAGAGAAGCTCCTAGCAGTATTCACTGGAAATTAACTCCTTACTGACTCATGTGATGCTCGCACAAAGCCAAAAAAAAGGGAGAAGAAGAGGGGACTGACAATGGGCTGTGAGCCGTAAATCAGACTCGCAAACCACTGTGAGATGGAAAGACTGGAATTGAACAGCACACAATAAAGATGTAGGGAAAAAAATAATCTCTTCTTCAGTTATTCACTGAAATTATTTTCACTTGATGGCTCACTCATTCCAAGGCATGTCTTTGTCCAGGACACCACACCGCTACCACAAAGGCAAAGCGAGAAAAAGCAAGACATCTGCTCAATCAAGAACTGCTTTTCTCCCTCTTCTGCACAAAGTGTTTTGTCTTCATTTTGGCTACAAGGAGAAGTGGAAGAAAATCAAAATAAAGAATATTAAACAGAGATTGGTTTCAGCTCTTCTATGTCCGCTCTCTCATACGCTGCCATATAAGGACTGAAATTAATGGTCATGTTATAAAAATATTTTGTATATTTACAATTTACATTTATTTAAAGTCAGTGCCATTGCATTATTGGAGAAAAAACAAAAGACTTTGCTTGGTTTTTTTTTTCAAGAATATTTACACATGCACACAGATACAAAGAGATACAAACACACGCACTCAGACAGACATATACACATCCCTACTTATGTATGCAGTGTAACAATCACAAAACTTGACTAATCATGAGGTCAAAAAAGAAAATAACATAGCTAGTGGCTTATTTTAAAAACTAACAAAATTACATAATCTAATTTAAAACCCATTGAAATATTATTTTTTGTATTCATATTTTCAGATTATTTAAATTTTGCTGGGCTATTTTGTATGCATTTTTACTCTGCTCACCATCGCATTGTCTTCTTATTTGATATTTACAGAGATTTAAGTGTAACATGGCTAATAAAAGATAATGAATGCAAATTACAATATAACTAAAAATTTGGGACAAAAGCTGCCTGGCATAATGCAAAATATCCTCTTATAAAACAAAAGAACTATATATCCTTAGCACCACACCTTACTGAACAATCTTTACATCACCCTGCCTTGTTATTTAGTCTGTTGTATTAGTCTATTCCCAGACTGTTTGCAATTAAAAGTAGGTTTCTTATTACTATGAAGTGCATACTACAGGCAGTGATCCAAATGATGACAAGAAAGGCACGTAATAAAGTAAATATGGTTTTTTAAAAAAATTCCATTAGATAAATGATCAATGGTCTTTTAAATCAGGCTTCCATATTTCTAACTTAGATGACATTTCTCTTTCCTTAATGAGGAAAAGAAAGAAAAAAAAAACAGAAAAGGAAAAGAAAAAGAAAAAGAAAAAGAAAAAGAAAAAGAAAAAGAAAAAGAAAAAGAAAAAGAAAAAGAAAAAGAAAAAGAAAAAGAAAAAGAAAAAGAAAAAGAAAAAGAAAAAGAAAAAGAAAAAGAAAAAGAAAAAGAAAAAGAAAAAAAGAAAAAGAAAAAAGAGAGAAGAGAAGAGAAGAGAAGAGAAAGAGAAGAGAAGAGAAGAGAAGAGAAGAGAAGAGAAGAGAAGAGAAGAGAAGAGAAGAGAAGAGAAGAGAAGAGAAGAGAAGAGAAGAGAAGAGAAGAGAAGAGAAGAGAAGAGAAGAGAAGAGATAAAAACTGCCAACTGTACAGCAAAGCAAAGCGCTGTGCAGAACATAAGTGACTGGGGCACCTTATGTGGAACTGCAACTCTTGATGTTTATACTCATCAGGGTATTAACAAAACAGAATAACTACCACAGGAAAGGCACTCCTAACAAACTCACTATTTATTAGAAAATTTGTAAAATGTACACTGTGCTCCCAGAATCCTCTTAGAGAAAAAGGTGCTGAAGAAATGAACCTCCAAGCACACATCAGACAAAAGACAATGAGGAACCAAACAATCACCCAGATTAAACCACTAAAAAGACGCCTTTTCCTTGCTCACAAACTACAAAACAAGCCTCATTTTCTTCATCAAGTCATAAAGGAACATAAAACTGGTAAAGAAAATTTCCATGATGCCTAAGACTATATAACCCTAACAATTTTCTCTGCAGTATAAAAAATTAAATAGTAATAATGGAAAACCTTGGGAAATGTAGAGATTTTATTAGTTTTATTAACTCAACAGTATAAACTTGAATTATCTCAGTTTGCTTATTTGCTAGTTACTCATTTCAAAGTGCCTCTCAGTGCTAATGAAAATAAAATCTCAAGTGCTTTATAAAAGAAATGGGGTTGGCTGAAATTACTAGAGATTTGTATTTTATTTATGTTAAGAAGCTTTCTCTTCATTTAGTAACTAAATTGTTACTTTAGGAAGCAGTAGTTACATGTTTACATCTCCTGTATCAGCCATGTCATTGAAAAATGAAAGTCAAACAAAAACATCCTCAAGTAATAAAGTAAATATTATTGGGCTGATTACTTTTTACTTATTGTCACTAGATATTTAACAATACCAGGATGCTAGAAAGGGATATATTTAACCTTTCTGTCCCATCTCTTAGTTCTTTAACTGTATGGCACACTGTGAGTATTTATGCTTAATCTCTTTTTTCCTCATCCAATTATTTGTTTTCCTGTCAGTTTGTGCTCCCAGCCTGAACTAAATTAAAAAACTATTTTCAACTAATTCAGAGGTATTTAAACTTATTACTTCTTCAAGGATATTTTTACTTGAAGCACTTCAGGAGTTAAATTGCTAAGTTAAAATCAAAGTAATGACCCCAAGCAGAGATAACTGAGTTGCCGTGTAAATTCATATAAATAAAATTGGACAGAGAAGCATTTCCTGCTGAAAGATAGTGTCTCGATTTAATCTTCTACTGGCACTAAGCATGCCTCATGGTTCTAAACAGCCCATCACTTGCATTAAGACTATCACAAAGTGAATGAATACCAAACAAACCCAATCAGAACTTTGCCCTCAAAGCTGTTAAAGCCTCCAATTTCCTAATATTTCCAGACCACTTGAGTGACTGGCTCACAAAACATAGGGATAATTAAAGTGACACAAAACAACTGCCCTGTTTAAATCCTAGGGGCAGTTTGTCTAACCTTCTGATCCCAGGGGATGCCACAGCCACTCAAACACCTGTCTGTGGTTGCTATCCTTCACAAAGTACTCTTCCCAATATATGAGACCATCTATCACATGAACTAAAATGGATCTACATTTTACTCTCATTTATGACATCCAGAAAATGCAAATCTTACATCTGCAAAGGTAAAACAATTTTGTTGAGGTTGGATGCTCCACTAGCATCATCTACCTGTAAGATACCCTGTGTTCTAACCAAGTCAAAACATTTGATACTCCTTGTGAAATGTCTGAAGGACAGAGAAAAAAAACCAAGCTCCAATACCTGTAAAAAGAGAATATGCAAGTAGCATTACTTTTATCTTATGAAAAAAAAAAAAAAACCAAAATCAAACAAACCCAGCACCAATTCTCTTTTGCACATTGTTCCTGAAAATAAAATAATTTACATTTTGACTATTCCAGTGTCATAATCTCTAATGCCTTTCAACTTAGGAAAAACTGAAAAATGCCTCCTTGGGAGTTTCTGTCATTTTGAAAAAAAGATCACTCATCTAAGATCTTCTCATCTGAGAAATGTTCTGGCAAGACTACATTGCGCATCTTCTAAGCACTAATAACATTTGCATGTGGTTCTGTTTTATTCTAAAAATCACTTTTTTTCATTTATAGGTAGCTTTCTAAAAGTCTGAAATGACTTGGCAATCTCTGGAACAATTTCAAAGGGTCACTTGATTTTCCTCTTATAGCTCATTCACAATATTAACCACACTTAGCATAACACCATCAGGGCCCAGTTTTATTATTTCTCTGTGTGATCCAGGGCTTCCATTTTCATTCCCAGAGTTCAATAGTTCAATCACAGTTTTTCAAACACTGCTGCTGCCAAAGGACAGAACAGCGCTTGCCTTCTCTACCCCTTTTATTTTCCTCCTTTTAGCCAATATATTCAGATGAATGTCAAGCGTTGACTGAGAACACATTCCATGATGATACCTATTTTCACTTAAAATACATACTTAGTTTTGGATTCAACTCCTGGCCTTTTCAGTCAAACTTATTTAGGTGGATTCAATCAAGCATGTGATTAGAAATAATAACTCACAAGCAGTGAATTCATAAAGGTTAGATCTTTGCCAAACCGCGCAAGTGTGGCAAACTGCTATTTCTACTCTGTGACTTCTAAAGAAGATACTAAAAGCTTCCCTCAACAGACCTGACTTTTGGACCTTAAACAGTGCACAGTGACTTAAAATTCCCAGTTCCACAAAGGCAACTAATGCGGGTGTGGCTTCTCTTCATTGAACATCTCCTATTAAACAACATTATTGAGGCAGCTAAAAATTTGGAGAGACTTTCAGATACTTTTTTGAAGGTGAAACTATTCACAAGGCAGAACATTTTTGGTTTTGAAGTAAAAATTGACCAGCAATGACACAAAATAAAATAAATATGTATTAATGACATTAATGATATCTTAGTTTATCTTCAGTTACCCTCTTTTAGAATGGAGTGCAAAATACAATTGTCAAAAATTGTCAATTTCTGAAGCAGAATTTCAGAAAATTGCATCTCCAAGAAAGAAAAAATACAGTTCATTCTTCTCCTTAGGTTCTCTCCCTACAAAAGGTCAAAAATTGGTTTTTCTTTCCACTTAACTAAATTAAAAGCTGAATTCCAGTGTCTAGTCAGCAAGATATTCTAGTATTACTAGCATTCTAGTATTCTAGAATTACTACTACTATTCTAGTATTACTCCACTTGGTTTGGAGTGGAGTAATAAAACCTCCAAAGAATTTCCTACCTTTAGAAAAACCTACCACATTCGGATCAGCTTTAACAGGTCTTTGTTTTCCCCCATCTCCTTTACCAGCCATTTCCCACTCTTTTAGTGATACCAGAACACAAACATGGATTTAAAAATCATTATTTGGCAGCAGTACTCAAGAATCACGAAGAGCCATGCTTCGATGTCAGTTTTTACAGCTGAGATTCCTGCCTGAGGAAGGTTCAAGTGTCATGCAATAGTTTACTCAGCTATTCATTAGGACATCTGGAGGTGCTCACAGTTCGAAGGTGTTACTAACCTGCCAGCAACCCTAATATATTGACCCAAAAATACTTTTAAATGTTGTCCTTTCTGAGGTTTCCTTGGGTGCATGTGAAGTGTCCTTTTCATTGTCCAAAGGAAACTTGCCATACAGTCCTTCTCCCTCTGCTATTCTGCATCAGCAATAGCTGTGCCTATTGTCTCAGGCTGACAGTCCAAGGAAGCAAATCTCAGACTGTAAACACTGAAATCTATCTGAAAGACATCTCACACCTCAGTGTCAAAACTTAGGATGCACACTGGATACAAGGAAGGATTTGCCTTCACCCAGTAAAAAAACTACTTAGAAGGAAAAATTGCAGCATTTTGCTGCATTTCCTTTATAAAGTGAAAATAAAATGCCACACAACTGTTCTAAAAAATTACAATCATCTTTTCAGAACTGTCCTTTAAGTCAGAAATGGCACTGAAAAAAAATCTAGATCAACTCAAAGAGGATGGACCATATATGGAATATCTTTCCAATCAGGATTTTTATAGCAAATTGTATTACCTTTTTTCCCTTAGGCTCGCTCCCTTTCTTGTGCAAAAATTACTAAGGGAGTCTATGTTCTTGTTTAGCATATAATCTATAATGGCTTTAAAAATATTTCTGAGGACAAAAGTCAGAAAATTCTTTAATATAATTATGAATATATGTAAAGGCAACTAGTGTGCTTTAATAACCCAATTTCTGTAAGACTCCACTAAAAATTCTGTCACATAATCTATGTTTAGTGAAACATTTACCTGCCATATAATTTCTTTATAGAAGCTTTCCTCTGTTTGCAATTTTTATTGTCTTCACAGGAGGTATAGACAGAATCATCAGCATAAATTTAACTTATATCTAGAAATAGCACCACAATTTTAATATTCATCCAATAAAAAAAAAATACGTTAACAATTCTCCAGCTCTCACTTTTTATGACATATAACATTTTCCCACAAATTCCCATTGTCCTACAAAAGGGATAGAAATATTTTTTAAAGTCCTCACAGGCACACTGGGCTCTTTTCAAAAGCACTTAGCCACAACAGCTTTTCCCCTCCTCAAAATCTCAGTCATGCAAAACTGCAGAGCTATCACTTTTTTTCCAGAAAATTAATACCCAAAATAATTTTTAAATACTAACTTATTTAAAATATATGCAGGAAAGAAACTTATTACTCCTGAAGTGAGCTGTTCATATACAGCACCATCAGTACCGTATTTAGTTCTAATCTATTACCCTCAGCTTTTACATTTATTAAAGCAAGTGCAATGAAAGACTATTTTTAGGGGATGAAGGGAGGACAACATGACATGCTCAAGATAAAAAGTAATCTAAGCAGCCAGATTTCTTTATCTAAAACTCAACTGAAATCCAAGAATATAAGAAGGAGAACAATTCATCCTAGAGCTTGACAGGTATTTTATACAAATTTGGAAAATAATCAGATGAAAGAAGTGGAATTATTTCACCTGCTACCTAAGCTGTCCCCTTTACAGATTAAAAAAAATTGTTTCAAAGAGATACAAACTGGTTTTGCCCTTCAGTTACATATACAAAGTAAATGAAAATTTGGGTCCCCAGAATCAATATGCCTATGAAAATATTCCTTTCTCCCTTAAAAAAGGATCAGTTAAGGCAAAGAATAATGGATACTTAATTACATAAATTCTTTTCATAACTAAGGCTTTAATTAATCTTGCTTAGTTATGGTCTTCTTTTAGAAAAAATATTTAATAATATTTGAGAATAAAGCATTTTCTGACTTCTTTCTGTAAGTGAAAAGGTATTTTCCTCTGATTTAATTACCACATCATATTTTAATTCCCATATTCCCAGTTGTTGTCTGTGAGTTATTAAATATACACATACATTTATGCTCATTTCTTATGAGAAATACAGAAAGAAAAAGAAATCAAAACACTAAAAAGCAGTTAACCTTAATGCAGAAGTAAGAATCATCATACGGAGGACATATCTTGTCACACCATTTGTGTGCCTCCTGTTTGGGGGCAGGTGGAGAAAGATTGATGTTGAGTAAATCATGTGAAATGTATGTCAACGTACTCCTTTTACTAATCTTTATTGGTAATTTACAACTGCACGACATTTATAAATTCAACAGTACATCAAAGCATTTGAGTGGAGTCAGTCCTGAGTATTCATTAAGTAAATTAAACATAACTTTCCATAAAGAACTATGAGTAAGTGGGCAAGCCTACAACCAGCTACCACTACAACAATTTATAGTTGCAATCCTGCCTTATTACTTCCAAAGACATTAAAAAAAAACAGTTGGCTGCTACAAAAAATACTTAGTACATTTTATAAACAATTCTGTCAGAAAATTCTTTCATGTCCCTGAAGGATTCACTAATTCTTCCTTCTCCAGTGGAAAGAGATAAGCTAAATACAGATGTACACCACCTCTCTTCATCTGCAGGATAATATTCCCTGCATGTTTTCCTCCCTAGCTATTTATGTTCTTTCCACAAGCACAAGTCATAAATAAGGCCACTAAGAATTCAGGTAAATGCGATGAAACTATCCGGACCATTCAGACACAAAATTCCCTAGAAACAGTCAACTCATTTTAACACATGTCCTCCACCTAAAGACATCTCTGTCTCCACAAAATCAAGCACAGAACTATACTGTAGGACACAAAAAAAAAAACCCCAAAAAACAAAAAAAAAAAAAAAAAAAAAAAAAACAAACCCAAAAAAACCCCAAAACCCAAACTACCATGAAAGTAAAAGAGGAAAACTACATGTGAAGGTAACTATTCACATCTTTGACATAAATTTTGGAGTTACGTACTATAATTTTTAAAGCAGCCAAGAAGGCAATTGTGACCTTTTGAAATTCAGTGTCTGTCTAGAAATATCTATCTCACATTTATAAATTTTTTTAAACTTAGGAGGCACAAAAAGGAAATAAAAAAAAACAAGAGTTTTTTTTAAAACAAACTTTTGCTATGAAGATGTCTTGAGATTTACACCTGAGAGTGGATTACACCGAGCAGCATGGGAGATAGTGTATGAAAAATTCATAGAAGAGATCTAAACAACAAAACAACTCTAATGATTAAAATTTAAAAGTATGTTTAGATTTATTTACTTAATGAGAACAAAGTATTTTTGTGAAGCCTCTACCTCCTGCACAGTGAACTGAATAACTGCAGGTATGGCATGGAAATTTGCTTTAATTTCCTTTTTGGGTGCTAGCATGGCCCTCACTCTGCAGTGATAGCGTGCAGAGGGCAAGCCCTGTGCTCACAACAGGATTTGATGCTTGAGTGGGCCCAAGCAGCCAGAATGGCAGTCAGGAGGTGGAGACACCATCTTAGAAGTAAAACCCTCGGTCCCTCCTGACTCACTGTGATAGATGAGTGGTTTGGATATCCTGCACAGACCCCTCTGGGCACAGCACTGTAAGGTCTTTTGGTTTATGTATAGTATGTGTTATTGTCTCATGTATTATTGCTCCAGATAGACTGGAGTGACTTGAGCTGGAGGCCACAGAGACCATCATGGCTGCAGCACATTCCCTGCACTAGGCACCTCTTGAAGTCCCTTCCAACCGGGACTGTCCTGCTGTCCTGAGATCCAGCAGGCATCTGTCACACTTTTGACAGACAGTTCATTAGCCATGTCCCAGGCTGAACTCCAACAAGCCACTCCAAAGCACACCTCTCTCATCAAACCAAAAATGTCAGATTTCAAAACATACCCCACTATTAATTCCACTTGTAAATATTGGCTACTATTTACCAAGCAGTAAACATGGTCAGTGACCTGCCACTTGGACTTAAAAGTGGTGTGATGGGATGCACCCACAGGTCCCAGGAATCCATCACCATGCACTTCCCATCACTTTTTAGCATCCTGGTAGGTAGGTCCCAGTTCACCTGAGGCTGGCAAATACAGCATCCATCTGAGAGGGTCAGGATCCAGGGAACTGCAAGACTATCAGTCTGATGCTGGTGCTGGGAAAGGTCAGGGAGCAGATGTCCTGAGTGCTGTCACACAGCACAGACAGCACAACCACAAGATCAGGCCCAGCCAGCACAGGTTTAGGAAAGATAGGTACTGCTCAGGTAAGCAGGTCTCCCTCTGTGAAAAGGTGACCTGCTCAGTGGGTAAGGATGGCTGTGGATTCTGCCTGACTAAAGCTTTAATAAAGCCCTTGGCACCATTTTCCCCAGCATTCTGTTGGAAAAACTCACTGTTCATAGCTTGGACTGGTGCAGTGGGTAAAAATCCAGTTGGATGTCCACGCCCAGAGAGTGGTGGTGAATGGAGTTACATCCAATTGGTGGCTCCTCAGAACCCAGTGTTGAGGCCTGTTTCATATCTTTATATCTTTGTCTAGCAGCTATCTGGACAAGGGCATCAAGTATACCCACAGTAAAATGGCATGAAATTGAGTTAGAGTGTACCTCTGCCCAAAAGTAAGAAGGCCCTGCAGAGGGTTCTGAACAGGTTGGAACCATGGGCCAAGGAAAAAGGAATGAGTTTCAACAAGGGTAGGTGCCAGGTTCTATCCTGCTGTGCTACAGAGACTGGGGCAGTGTCTGCAAAGCTGCCTGGAGAAAAAAAGACCTGGGGGTTCTGGCAGACAGCAGCTGAACATGAGCCAGCGGTGCCCAGGTGGCCAAGAAGGCCAAGGGCACCTGGCCTGTGTCAGCAACAGAGGGGCAGCAGGGACAAGGCAGTGACCGTACCCCTGTGCTGGGCACTGGTACTGGAAGCCACACCTTGAATCCTGGGTCCAGTCTGGGCCCTGCCATTCAGGAAGGACATTGAGGGGCTGGAGTGTGTTCTGAGAAGGGCAGCAGGGCTGGGGAAGGGTCTGGAGCACAAGTCTGTTGAGGAGCAGCTGGGGGTTCAGACTGGAGAAAAGGAGGCTTGGGGTGACTTTATTGTCCCCTACAACTGCCTGGAAGGGAGGTGTAGTGAGAAGGGGTTAAGGATCTTCTTACCGGCAAAAAGCGACATTATGAGAGTAAATGACCTCTAGTTGCACCAGGGGAGGTTTAGATTAGGTATTAAGAAAAATTTCTTCAGTCAAAGGATTGTCAAGCATTGGAACAGGCTGCCCAGTGAACTGACGGAGTCACCATCCCTGGAGGAATTTAAAAAACATGTAGATCCTTTAATTCTATAATCCACAGTTTAATTTTGGATCAATATGTATGTAGTTCTACGAGACAAATTCTCTATAACTTAATGCTAATTAACAATTACAGTGCAGTATTGTAAGATTGGAGCCTTCTTCTTACAGGTCAACAAGGAACACAATGGAACCAATTTGATAACACAGAGCACATTTTTGTTTCAGAGAAGTAGAAAGGAGACTCTTTAATTTCCCATCCATACATATTTATAGCTACTAAATATATAGCTATCTTAAAAATATACATTGGATAAGTACAAATTTATTTTAAAAATAATATACAGATGCGGTACAAAAAGTTTCTTAGAGAGTAACTCAAAAACAAGACCATAAATCTTGAAGCACTGTAACCCTAGGATATAAACAATATATGAAGAAACCCACACATATTAGTAGTATATATCTGAAGATGCTTCTCAGATTGATATATGACATTTTAAAAACTTTTAACTGAATACCCAGCTTTTCAAATTGCAACTATTTATACTTGCTGACTCACTAAGCAGAAAAAGCAGCTGCATTATGAGTTAACAAAGCAGACTACATATCTGGATTTTAAAGGGCTGGCACATGAGAATGTTCCTGACACAGCCTTTAACACTGAGTTTCTCACCATTGCCATTACACGCCTTCATCTGGGGTATGAATTTCTGCCACTGCTAAATCCTTAATTAGAGGACCAAAACATCAGGAAGATGTGTTGAATAAACATTAAAGAATGGAAGCCAAGGGAAAAACAGATCCCAATTCATACTACAAAGTCTTTTCTTCCACAAAGTCTTTTCGTCCATGTTCTTTTTCAAAGCCAAAGGTAGATTGGAGTCTTGATTTAGAGACTAATATTCGTGTATTTGTGGTATAGAAAGAATATTTTAAAAGTGAGTTTGTACAAACGCATAATAATTTATCTACACAAAAAGAGATAAATATATAAATGGTATGTAATGATCTGAAAACACTAATTTTATTCTGGGATACAAAAATAATTTCCAGTGAGAAGATAACTTCAATAAAATAAAATACTTCAAAATATTTCCTAACTGAAAAAATGTACATCTTGTATCTTTACTGCTCTTGTTCAACACAGTGCCAAGCAAAAACATTGTTTGAGGAGCTTTTTCCCTCAGTGTCTAATTATTTTTTTCTCTGTTTTTGCCTCCCTAATGTTATGACACAAGCCTTAGCTATAGTCATTATTTTCAACAGGACACGGGTTCTCTTTGTTAAAGCATATTAAGGTGTTTTATAGCACCATCATCAGAGAAGCTGCAAGGATTTGTGCTGCTTCATTACATTTTACAAGGCAGTGTTTCCTATATGAAATATAATTTTGTACTTTTTTGGTTGTTTTTATTGTCATAACAATACTTACAAATTTTTTTTTTTTCTTTTGTTTCTTGCTCTTTGCTTGTTTGGGCTTTTCTGGCAGAATTAATGTAAGAAATATTAACAAGACAAGGTTTTTAAGGCTTAGGGATGAAAATATTTGGGATCTCTGCACAATTTTTAACAGCAAGTGGGGATGAAACATTTACTTTCTCTACTTAGAAGAAATGTGAGTTATTAGACACCTTATCACCTGATGAATTGTCAGAGGGTGAGAACGTTACATTAATGTACCAACATTAGCACTACCCCAGTGTATCAAGGCAACACAAGCCGAGGTTAAGTGGTCATTTACAGCATGCACAAAAGAAAGTATAAAATTCTAGTTAGTATAAAAACATATAATCCATTCACGTGCATCCACACACTGCGTTTATGTCAGGGGCTCCAACCATTAGAAATGCGCCAATCCCTGTCAAAACACAAGCAAGGTGCACGCACAAAAGTGTCATTATTTCAGCCATGTATCCCTTGTCACAGTATGTCCATTTCAGCTACACCAGTAGTGTTTACACAGGCTGCAGCCCTTGTTTTCACAAGAGTGAAAGTCCTGCTCATTAGCACTATTCATTGCCAGTTACACAAGAGGTATACTTGCAACTCAACCACGTGGCTAAGCCCTACTTGCCACTAAGACAAATAGTGTCAACAAAAAAAACCCCAAAACATACATACATACATATATATATATATATATATATATATATATATATATCAGTGTACCTAGACATCAATAATATAAACCAAAGCAACTTGCAGCTAACAAAGTAACTGACTTTTTGCTCCAACCATCTTGTTTCTTTCTTTAGTGAAATATCCTGTTTTATATCCTAAAAATAATTACCAAGAAATGCTGAGGGGTTTGGTGATTAAGACATTAATTTAAATAAATTAGCAACAGAACTGTTGCTCTTCCAAAATAATTTGATCTTTTACAGATGTTGCTAGATACAGACCAAAGCCCAAACCAGCAATCATTATTGTTTAATATACAGGTTATTTTTTATAATCATTCTTCTTCTGTTGCATCATGGTGCATTATCATACACTACATGCATGTACCATGTTGGAGTATCAGAAAAATAAAAGTACTGACTTAATATTGAAAAAGCCCTTTGAAGGGAGGGGACAGAAAAGAATCTTTAAAATTAATTCATAATTGTAAATCATATATATACTTTAAAAAGTATTTCAAAAATTTATGAAAAAAAGAGATATGAAGTTGCTTTATAAATTACCTGAAGTTTTGGATATGATGTAATAGGGTTTTTCAAATAATTGGGTGTATCTTGTAATGTACTGGCATCCAGCATAGTCTTAATATTACTGAAGTCATTACAAATTAGGGCAGTCTTTATATAATTTTTGTTTGTGAGAGATTCCTGTGTATGCTAAAGTGGTCAGAATTTCCAAAGGTCTGCAGGCTTCATAAAATAAACCTGGCTATTTTAGAATAAACTCATTCTAATCTGAACTAGAATGACTAGGGCAATACAGCCCTTTTGTCATCTACTGATAACTTTCATTGTGCCATCCAAAATCATTCAGGATTCACAGTAAACTCCTCCTTTTGGGTCATACCGAATTGCAATTCCTCTGAAAGACGTACAGACATGATTTCTGACAAACTACAAAAGCATCCCAGCCCTTGCTGACCACACGGCTCTACTGAAGAAATCCTTTCCCCTCAAAAGCCAGATCAAGCTCCTGAAGGGATGCCTGGTCGGAGCCTGGTCCCCTGCCTTCTCCAGGTGGCCGTGTGGGTCCAGGCAGCAGAGCCAGCTGGAGCTGCCTCACTCAACTTTCGCATCACATTACTTCCGCTTTTCTAACTTTTCCACTACTGAGCACCATCAATTATGCACTAGAATAACAGAGCCTTGGCTCAGCAATGTAACATAAAGGCCGATTATGAGTGTAAATAATTTAAACACCTGCGTGCCATGTTTCTTTTAGCAGTGATATGTGGCTGGTGGATGAGATGCATTCTCAGGGAAGGCTCAGACTTTTAATGCACTGACAACTCCTCCATTCACATGATGGGGAGGGCCATTTGCAGTGCTGCTGTTGGTCTAACAACAGAGTTAAAAAACAGAGGTTTTTAACTAGAAAGAGAAGCACTGACAGTCATACATATGAGAAGATGCAAGTTTCAAAGTCTACACTCCAGAAAAACTGGAAAACTCTGTAGATCCCTTCCCCTCGAAATCGTTCACAGGAAAGGTTAGGAACATATTTTCAGATAGAGAATGCAATGTTAATGTTATAAAAGGCTGCTATCAAATATCTTTAGGCTACTTAAGAGAGAAATAGAAACCTGCCTTTTTAAGGAACAGCATGTTAGAAAAAATGGGTTTCTACTATAAACTATAAAAAGTTCATTTCCTTTGCTAGGCCATTTAGTGCACTAGTGGTGTCACTTGGACAACTGATAGCAAATTGCACAAATTCTATTCCTAAGAGTTTAATTTTGTTCCTAGTACGCAACTTGGTGTAATCTCATAGCAGCCAAAGATCACGCACCTGATACTTTCTTCAAAATGTGTTAGTAAAGATCATGAGAGGGACCTCGTCAGATGAAAATGGTTAAGGAATAAGTTTGCAATACCTGGATTTAAGTATGTTCCAAGTTTTCTATAATATCTTTGAATGATTCAGCGTTTCTGTCACCAGCAGTCAGAGTAATAACATGTGGGACAGCTCTAACATATGCTACTTTAAAATAACCAGGGAACTGTTAAAAAGAGCTTGTAGTTGAGAGACATAGTTTTAGATTACTTTTTTTTTTCTTTCAAAATCCACTAGTACAATTTGACATAATAATGTAGGATACATGGAATATTTCAGCTTGAAATATATAGTTCACACTCCAGTTAAATGAGTTTTGAACCAACAGCACACATCTAATAACACAGTTCATAGTTTTGTATCTGGGTTGCAGACCATGCTACACAGAAAGCTTCAACATAGAAGGGGTGGGGATAACCAAAGGGATAAAATTAAGAAATATGAAACTATTACATGTATAACTCAAATGCACAATCTCTCAAACCATGGTTTAAAAGCTGTGTTGGGATTTGACCACAAAAATGGAAAGAAAGGGGTGAAGGAGGGCAGAGGGTGTTGTTGCTTAAAACAGCAAACTTTAATAGCATCCATATGATTTAGCAAATCAATGTGGCCAAAGTCAATAAATAATCATGCAGCTATTTTCTGAAACAATTTCATTACTTGCTTTGAGCTAACGATCAGTAATTAAGGAAAAGTGTTTTCATATTTCCTCCTATTGGATGCATCTTTGCTAAGTTCCTTTCAAATAAAAAGGTGGATCTGCGCCTTTATTGTCGTATGAATATTTCAAAGCAAGTTCTTTGGAAGGTTACTAGTTTCTTACTGCGTATTTTTTGCAGTATTGATCGATGGCAAATAGCCCTGTTTAACTACTTGTGCACCATCTTCTCTAAGAGCCAGCACAGTCATTTGTAACAGACAAGAAAGGCTCACCAGACTGCAGAAGAACCGCTAAGTTCCTCTGCGGTGAATACTATATGCATGAAATTGTTGTTGTCTCCCTGCCAGACAACTTGGAAATATCCTTCATCAAAAAACGTGCAAATGGTATCAAGTATAATGTCTATTTATTTACTGTTTACCCAGGAGTTTTATTTTATGCTGACTGGTTTGCAGCACACAGTCTTCACAGAGCAGTCTTTGCAGTCAGGCATTTTATGTGCCATAATGAGGGGCATTTTACAGAAACAGTAATTATCACGGATTTTAGGGCTTAGGTAGCTGACAGCCTCATAGTGGGAGACTTCCCTACACTTAAAATGAAGTTTCTTATTAAGTAATATAGATACATTTCAGTTTGGTTCCACACAGGCAGGCTGACAGATGAGGCCAAACTTGTAAAGCCAGCCATCCATGGGATGGAAGGTCTCAGCAGTGAGCCAAGATCTAAGATAATTTTAATAAAGAAGTATTGCCATGCAATAGCAGAAGAAGCATCCCTCTATAAGACAACTACCAGTTGTTTTGTATTATACAGTATTAAGAACATTGCTCAACACTTCAGAAATCCTTCTCGGGCCACCTCACTACATACGTAATGACAGTATACTATTATGTAACTTTTTTGTATTTACAAAAAATGAGAAATAAAGATGCATGACACACTTGACCCCTTGTATTTTAACAATAAAATGTATTTTACTTTCCCAGGTAAAGTAAAATCTTTATCACCTATCTATCATTTATCACCATCCTTCCCAACTGTAATTAATCTGTTCTATTGATGAAAAGGAGAGCAGTACATCCACACCCTGTCATTTGCAGGAGCATGTCTTGCAGGTTCCACTGTTTCAGGAATGTTAGACTGGGGGAGTTCATTACAATTAGTGATGTTTATTGTGTTTATGAAATAGTTTTAGAAGCCACAGTCAACAGAAGGATTAACAAGGACATTTGGTCCAGAGACATTTAGAAAAATAATTAAAGCAACCATTAAAGCAGCCATTCAAAACCATGTGGGTGGAGTGTCCCTGTATGTGGGAGGGAAATACAGCTATGAACAAATCTCATAAATTCAGGAACCTTTAGGTACCCCTAACTCACTGCTCCCCACTTCTATGTGCGTGCGAAAGTTTGCCTGCCCTACTCATCTGTGAGATCAAAAACAGCCTTTAATATTTCATTCTGCACAAAGCACAGAGCGTGCTCAAATTCAATACAAGGAAATGCTTTATCTCTTCCTTCACAGACTAATAATCCAGCAAAACCAGAAGCGCCAGGGAGTCATGGCAAGTTGTGAGGAAATGACGTGCAGACACTTCTGAACAATTTTATTCCTGTTTACTGTTTGAGACACTTGGAGTGAATAAACACCAATTAAGTGCATTTTGTTCACTGATGCATAAAACCAGACCCAATATCAGACCCAAGTGGTTACCAGAGTATTTTACCTGGAGTAATTATTTGAAACATTTTCCCCCCTACCTTTTTGTGTGGCAGTAAAAACTTCTTTCCTCATTTCTTGCATGAGAAAATGGGTTTCATTCATAAAATGGAAAAAACTGCTAATTTAACAAATCCACACCAACAAACAAATGGGAAACTACATCTATAGAATGCTTTAAAAAAGATTCCTATTAACTGCAGAATTTCACTGTATTTTTAGGATTGCCTTAATTTTTCTACATACTGCAACTAACACTATCATCTCATTTCCTAATGACATCTAAAAATAATATTGTCCAGTTACAGTGTATCAGATTGTGTTGCAGGACAGCACTTTGAACAGTATAGTCTGGATGTGCTCATGGAGACATTTAGACAGCAACACCCTTCTCCCTTAACAGAAACCTAAGAACACAAACATCATTAAAGACATGAGACAGAAGTCCAAAATTTTAGAAGTTCTGTAGTGAAATTGTTTACTATTTTATGTTTACAGAATGTAATTCTGTAGTTAATCAAACAACAGTTGAAGGAAATTTGTGTTAATAAAATAATTTCTGTTTGAATGTTAAACTATTGCTTCCACTAGGAAGACATTCAAAATCACTTTATTAAGTATATAAAAAGTACCTACAAATTATGTTAATAGCCTATCAAGCAATTTTTTGCTGTCTTATTTCATCCAACTAATCCAGGATAATTAGCAGTATTTTCACAATTATTTTTGCAGCTATTCAGGAATACAAAACACACGGAAAGACAGTAAATATTGATAAATTAAAAGAAAACTATTTTCTTTATACACCTGCCTTTATAATACCAGAATCCAGGAATTACTTCACAGTATATATTATTAACCAGAAAAAGGCAGAAAATTCTAATTAAGGGTTATATGTTTTCTAAAACAAAAACTGGAGAGAAACCATTCAGACTCTAGGAGCCCTTAGCTAAATCCTCATGACATTTAGAAAAGCACTATAATGCTGTTGTGTGACTCCATCAGACCTGGCAGCAGTAGACACTGTCAGGTAAATTACTGCACACACATTGTCTGCTGACACTAAAATAAATAAAAAAAAAGTGAAAAGGCTAAAATCACACGTCATGTTGGAAGACAGAGAAAAGAAAGCAAAAGTATTCCAGTATTATATGTTACAAATAAACCTTCTTCTATGGTACCTGTTTTTCAGGTCCTATCTGGGCATGTGTCTCTAGCAGGGTTTGCTATTAACTAGGAATCATGACAGAAGATAGTGAGTGAGAAATTAACCTCTTAATGGCATTAAAAATTAGACCTATCCTAGTACTGGGGGAAGAAAAAAGAGACACACAAGAAATCCTGGGAAAACCTTGAAGATTGAGAAGTATACCCAGATGTTGGAACACCCAGATGTTGACCATGATCTGAAGAACATGATCATATATCTTGTATATGCAATATCACACAGGAGCTTAAATATTTATTTTGATCAACATTTGGATATTGCAGCAATGCTCAGAGGTGATGAGATGCACATGGCAATTAAGAGAGAACAAAAGTCCCCCTGAAAATCCACCATTCCTGACATAAATCACACATAGCAGAAACTTGAAATATTTTGAAAATTTAAAAAAAATTGTATTTATCAAAAATTATAATTAAAACTAGGAGCTCAATACACAGCTATAACATTACATGTACAGACAGAAACACAGTACCATTATTGTAAATAGTTCTGCAGCCTGTAAATAGTAAATATTGTATATAGTACAGTTTCAGCCTGATTACTCTAAATGGTTTTGGCCTGATTCAGCATGACATTCTTAGTCCAGTCTTCTATTCACCTAATGTTATGACAACCAGTGAATCCCACTACTGTCCTTTAAGAGCACAATTTATACTATCTGCACCATTGCATGTATTTATAATCAAAATAAGACCCTAGATGTGCCAGCATGAAACTACACATCTTGCAACCATAGCTGAAGTGTCACAAGATATACACAAAACTCTGTGAAGTACTCTTTATATATACACAAGAAATCTTTGGCTGAGGTTGTCCAGTCTTATAAATTCAAGCTGAACCTAAGAATCAAGTACCAATGTTAAATAAATCGTTCTAATTTATAATGCTCTCATGTAAATTGAATTTGAGGACTGAAAAGATACTATGTAAAAAGCTATTATTTCTTAAAACCTTTTTTACTCACCTTTTTCACTCCCGTTATTATCCCAATTATTTCAATGAGCTGAAATGTCATCCTCCATTACTATTTCTGTTACAAATGACTTCTCAACTGCAGAGATATCCCTCAACACAACTACTCTACTTAAGAATTCTTGAATATTTAGAGAAAGGAGGAAGAGTTCAGAAGTGTTATAACAAACAGGAGGACCTGACTGTGTGCCCTAGCCATCGCCACACTTTCTAAAGTAAGGAATTATCATCCTGCTTTAATTTCATGAAACTCTTTGAAACAAACAATTTATGAAGCAGAGTTGTTTGCATATACATTATCAGCAAAATTTTACCACAAATTCATATATATTATTTTTCTGAAAGACCAGTCAAATACTCTTTTTACAGTTTGATTTGCAGTTTCAGCCATTCCACAAATTAACTTGCTACATCTTACTGGGATATGGGAGAAGAATCCTCAAGATCAATTACTACAGAATTAGTCCCATTCATCCAAACTATTCGGCCATAAGACAGTCCAGCTATATGCTTTTTATTTAAGGCGATTTCTCTCTTTACAGGATGTATTTTATTTTCTTATTAAATGTGAACTAAATGAATGAAGCATTCATTGAGTCAAAAGCAAATGGGCAGCAATTGAACTCTGTACCACAAATATTAATTTTAATGTGAAGAGGCACAAATTGGTTTTTTTGACACCAGGGGGTCCAAAGATTAAAAAGTAATGTCTGTCCATCTAGACAGGGAACAGCTGCTCACCTAATAAGACACATTTTCCACTTCTTGCACAGGACTGCAAGACCCAAAAGGTATGGCTGTATAGAAATTAGTTTTGCGTGTACTTAAGTCACTAAGGAGCTGTCCTTGCAAAAAAAGAATTCAAATTTTCTCTTCTAAGCCATGCCCTTCCCTTACTTCAGTGGTTAAGATTTTGTCCAAGGAAAAATTCTTTTCAGAAGCCCACCAATTAATTTCTATGTGCCTCATGTAGAAGCCCTACCTTACTGCAGGTAAAAGCAAAACTAAATGAGCAACTCCTTTCAGCTAAATACTTGCCTTCTGTCAACCAGCTGTATTTCTCAGCCCCACAGGGCCACAGCTACCAGCTACTTTTGCCTGTAATTTTTGTCCTCTGTTCCCAGTACTAAAACAAGAAGAGATCTTGTTCTAGTTGTTTCCAAGTTATTTCTTCCTATGAGAGCAGCTAAGAAATACTCCTCATAATCAGGGGTATTGTATTTTTAAATTACAAAGAGCAGCTGCCTTACAGTGAATAGGGATATGTAACCTCAAATTGCAGTTCTTAAGAGGTCACAGTTTAAATCCAGTTATGTATAAGAGGATGAGCAAACTTAGCTTTGATTAGCTGCAAAGTGATAGAACCCCCTTATTCACTTCCTTTTCTCCTTCTCCCCACTTCTCAACTTAGCCAAGAGAGAAAAGAAAGGGGGGCCGGTGGGGGGTGGAGGGGAGAAGGAAAAAAAGAGGGAAAAAAAAGGCCCACACGCTCTCTTTGCTCCACTGATCTGTTGTTCAGGGAAGCTATCTCCCCATACACAGCCCCTTAGCCATCTGGGCCATGAAGAGCCCTCAATCCCAGCCCTGAATGGTAATTGTCTCAGAGAGCACCCTCATAGGCATTTCAGGCAGTGGGGCTTATTAAAATCCTGAAGGGCAGTAATCCCTGAATGCCACTAAAAAGATCTCCAGCTGCTACCATTTATGAAGTGGGCTTGACAAGAAAGAGAAAAGGAGAGGGAGATGGGGGGAGGGAGAGAGGGAGGGAAAGGAAAAGAAGAATTTAGAAGAGGAAACTCTCCAAATAGGGCCCCCATCAGAAGAGTCATGTTTTATAAGCTTAGGCTTTCTTGCCTCAGTTCCCAAAGGTATTTCCATCCAAAACTACATTATGTCTTCCTTTCACTTGCTCCTGGCAGGGTATGGGGGAACGCATCACAAACATATGCTTACAGAAGATCTGAAATGAGGAAGGAAAAAGAAGGAAGGAAGGCAGGCAGGCAGGTGAGGGAACCAGAAGCAGAACAGAGGTCTGCCTTTTCCCAGGTGGTATGAAGAAAATGCCTAAATGTGAAAGCATTCAAAATCATTTTCTCATATGTGTGCCTCAGTAATTCTGGGAAGGTCTTTTCATCTCATTAGGTTAAGCTGATTAATAAAAATTCAGCAGTTTGCCCATTGCTTCTTCAGAAGTGATGAAGCAAGTTGAAAGATGCAGGCGGAAGGTTTTTGTGTTTGCGACAATAAGTGGGGTGACTTCTTAAATCCTTCGTTGTCATCCTCCATTAGAGATAAATAGACACCTTGGCTCAGATTCTTCAAACAAACACTACGTTGCTACACTTCTTTATTTTCTATTAACCTTCATGAAAAGCCCATGAAAAACCCTTCCAAAGAGCCAGGATTTTTGTGTGTGTGTTTTACAATTCACCAAGTAAGTGAAAGCTTTCTCTCATTTCAGCAATTATTTAGACAAGTTTTTGAAAAGGCATTCTTGAACACCTATGTCAAATATAGAGGCTCTGGAAAATTAAGATTATGAACTGGCCAATTGTTGCAGTTTAGTAAGAAAATGCACTCAAAACTGAAGGAAAATGTGCAATTTACATATCTTCAAAAACTGCTATAACTTACATAGGGTTTTTAAAAATATTTTAGCAACCAGAATTTTAAAATTCTGCATTAATAAAGTTGAAAGCCTATGAATTAATGTAATTCATAATCTAAAGCCCTAAGGATAAAATGGCACATCTGTTCGCGAGGAGAAATTTATAAATTTTGCATTTTGAGGCATTATATTTGCAAAATCCATTTCTGAAAATAAGAATTTTATCCAAGCATGTCAGAGATTGACCACTCAAGTAAAAGATCAGATTGAAAAATCAAACTATTTCTGTTTACTGATTATTCATGACAAAGCACATTATAAATTTTAAGTTTCTTTAAACTATTTTATGCACAAGCATCAAAATATCTTAACAGATACATATAAAACCAGTCATTCAGAATTTCATAATGTTTTAAAACACTGCAATGTCACCATACTCTAGAGAGGTGCCTGATCAGACAGACATTTAAATAACATGTTCCAAGTATTTAAACAGATACTGGACCAAAATTTCATTACATTTTTTAAAAAATGTGACCAATTAGTTTAAATGTCATGCATAAATGTACACATATATGAATCTGCATCACCTTTTTTATTCTCCAGTAAGGAAAAATGATAGACCAGATATCATGAATCTTATCTACTGAAACTTGTACAAATCATTGTAAAACATGCCAATTTTAATATTCCATGAGGCAGAGTAACAGCAGCTTTTGGAGAGAATCATTGTGTCAAATCAGCAAGTATGCCATCTAGCACTTGCTTTTTAGGTATGATTTAGGCTTGTACCTAACTTGCAGAGATAAAACAACCATTTTCATGTTTTATTTACAAAAATGATGTAGAACTAGGTTCTTTTGAACTTTTAGTTCAGGTAAGAGACTATAAATTACAATGGAGATCTAAAAGGTCCTCCCTGTTATTTTCATACTTTATTATGCCCTTTTGGTACAACCACTCTAATACATCACAAAAGACTAAGCAATTATGCAAAAGAAAAAACCCATGCTTGTTGTGGACTCTAGAGAAGCAGATTTTAATGCTTCAAAAAGAACCTTCATTGATGCATCCTAAGTTTTTCTGGCTGTAAAATCCAAATTACGATATTGAAACTGTTGTGTTAAATGAGAAACAGGGAAGTAAGGGATACACACAAACGTGAAGAATAAGGAAAAATAGAAGGAAAATTACTTAGACATAACTGCTTGGCAACAATTGCTTTTATTTAATTGATTTAATTAACAGAAATATGAAATATACATTCAAGATATATCAGTGAGGCCAAAGGAGCAATTCCAATAACCCTTCCCAAGAACAAGTTAAATGCATAAGTAAGAATATAGACCAGTATATTTTCCAGAATTTCATGTCCTGAAATATAGCAATGAAAACCAGTACTGGACTGTCAAGAAATAAAATTATTTTGCTCACTTACAGTACCATTGTTTGCTATTGTTTCTGACTAAACAAGCTAAGTTAAGCTTAGCTGTTCTAAACCTCATTCTTACATTTCTCATTAGTCACAAATGAAGAAATCAATGCAGAATCTGGTTAACAAATATAGAAAAACATAAATTCAACTCCTCTCTGAAGTTTTAACACAGGGGCAAAGACACAGTAACTAAAGCTAGGAGGTTGTGTACATCCCTGACTCATCTATCCAAAGCAAGGAACTAGCTGGGAACAAACTCTGTGCCCAGGGAGAACAAAAATTTACCATTTTTGTGATTTCAATTAATTCATTAAACGGCCAAACTTCCATGGGAAACGGGCTGCACCAAAAAAACCCCAAGAAACTGTTAATGGTGAAGATGAACTGCAAATCAACACCAGCACAGATGATGAGGGGATTTCCTCCTTTGTTCTCAAAAAATGTCTTTTCCAGTGTGAACTGTTATCAGAGCACAAGGTAATGCAACTCATGCATTGCTTCAGTCCTCGTGGAGATGGAGAAACACTTCTAACAGGTCTTTGTCAGAACACCTGTTACAAATTTCTGCTCTTTGCAAACTCCTAGTACAAATAAAACACTCTTGAGAGGATTTTTTTGAGAAACAGCACACCTCCCAGCCCTTACAGCATTTTAACTGAGATCCTTTTAAGAAAACCCTGAGAGAATTAAATTTTTTAAATAATTAAATAAAAATATTGCAATAAATTCATTCAATTTTGTAGTAACATATGTCCATTATAAAATTTTGTTCTTACAAAATAGGAAAAGTAAATTTAGAACTTCTTAGAGAAACAGTGGGCATGACTCGTGCATGAAAGAGAGTATTTTGCAATAATATGGGAGAGTTACTGTACTTATTTGAAATTCAAATAAATGTTTACAGAATAATAGAATCAAAAAATTATGAGGAAAACAAATGTAACTGAGTGTGCAATAGTAAGTACCAATAACTATCTGTTTTAAACAGAGTTCTGCTAGGATGGGAAAACAGTTGGTTAGAAGAGTAGTGTAAAAAATAATGTTGCATTATGGAGCTGTGAGACAAATGCAGGATTGCAGAGACAAAAAAAAAAGTAGAGACTTGTAAGCTTTCTAGAAAACTCATGGCTACAGCTGAAATTTCAGCTAGAGTAGTGACGGAGCACAATTTTGATTTTTTTTTTTGGCATGAGGCTGAAAAAACATCACATGAGTACATTTGATTGGTCATTCTATTTTAGTAAGTGCCAGTCAATTCAAAAATCATTGTCATTGACAATAGTTAATTTGGCAAATACAATGAAACCATATGTAGATTTCCAAGTTTACAAATAAACAATTCCAGAATGCAGACATTTTACACTCTATCATATACACATGCTTCAAGATTAAAATAAAAATCTTACAGCTTATGGAACAGAAAATTGTTCTGATTGATGCAAAAGAAGCAACTCTGAATTTTCCTGTCTGTAAAGTATCAATCATAATATAAAATTGTTGTGATATTTGAGGAAGGGAGGCATAAACCTAAATGAGAACAGTATTTAAAAAAACTAAACAAAACAAACAAAAAACCAAAAAACAAACAAACAAAAAAAAATCACGAAAGAAAAGCAGCCCAGACAAGGGCCTTCCTTGTTTCCTGATACGGGCTGTATTGGAAGTCAACTTTGCACTTGAGCCATACACAAAAATTCTTTTTAATACTAGAAAAGAAGATGCAAATTTATTAAGTGTTTAAAGTACTGGTTCAAAAGAACACAGATTTACTGCAGAAAAAAACAATCATAAAGCTTCCTCTTTTATATATAATTACAAATGCCCTCAACCATGCATTTCTGCATTCAAAATAGATACAGGATTGTGAACAGGATCTGACTATAATATAATAATTACAGAGCATATAATATTCACATAGGGTATGCTTCTCATTGGGGGAAAAAGGAGAAAAATGTTTGCGATGGGGTGACAATACAATACTTCAACCAGATTTTATACCTCAAAGCATTCTAGACACCAAGTAAGTCAATTTACAATAAAATTCTGGTGAACTAAAATTTGAGGCACATTGTTCCACAGCATTTACAATAATCTGTCACCTGCCTATCAGAAGTCATCTTTTTCACTTTTAAATAGTACTGCTCTCCATCAACTTGAAAAACAATGCTTTCGCTCCCTTTAAAGCACTGAACTTCAAGTTTCTCATCAACAGCATTTTTATACTTTAGATAATTCCCATCCTTGTCTCAACCTCTTCTACCCAACACATGGAGACTGAGTTCTTCCTGTTACAGCGCTGCTAGACGGCGCAAGCAAAACACAGCGCAGATTCATTGTTATCAGCACACTGTGAAGCACTTCTCCTTCTTGGATAAAGGACTAGTGCAGTAAAAAGACAATCCTATTCCCATCTGAGGTGAAGTAAACAGAATTTGCTTTTATACAGATCCTTTCATATTCAAAATATTCCAATACCCTTTACAATAATGAGATAGATACACTGTCATTTCCGTAGTCTGAAACGCAGAGGGCAAGGCTTTGTCTTTCAAGCTGGAAAAAAAGGAGGTCATGGGTCCTTTGAAGTTTCCTTACATCATCTAGACTGAAAGACAGGATGGAACGGAGAACATAACTGAGACAAAATAGAAAGGGAGGAGGGCAGGTGACCATTGTGAAATGTGTGAGACATCTCTTTCATCATATTTAAGGATCACTGATCCAGAAGCAAAAATTAATCAGCAGGGATAGATTTTTTTTTTTTTTTTTTAAGACTGGCAGCAGGTACAATGCTAATCCTATTTTTTCTTTGAAGGATCTTCTTGGGCAGGAAAGGAGGGAGGGAGTTAGGAAACCTGGCGAGATGAATTCCACTTTCATGACAGCACATCAGGGATCTCTATGCATAGAGAGATTCAGTTCAGGTGAATGTAATGTACTAGGCTGTACTACCCGCCACGCAACATAAGTACTTACCCAATAATGAGGTGAAATACCCTGGCAAACAAGAATTTTAAGGGAACTTAGGTAAAAAATCTTCTAAGGAAAACAGAAAGTGGATAGGAAAGTACAAACAGATCAGACAGCTCCCCACTGCATCTTAAAGAAAGGGTCCATCACCCACCTGGCACTGGCTGGCAGAAGCTTCTCCAATGACCACAGGCTGGCCAAGGAAAGCACAACAATCTGCAGCCTGTGTTTATTGCCAAGCGGTGTTTCCAAATAAATCAATAAGAAGTGGTAGCCTAATTAAACTACATCCTCTGCATTTTGCCTTTTTTCTGTACAGCCAGGCAACAGCTACGTGGAACAGAACAGCAGTGGTTAAACTCTCCCAAATACTCCATCCATCACTGCTTTGATTAGAGCCTCAAACTGTGAAGCAGCAAGAGCTGCCCAATAATCCACCTTTATTGCTTACTTGTTCACAAAGGATTGCAGAGTCTTTGGGAGGAACCATCTCTTAAAGGAAAAAGTTTGCACCTCGTCTCCACACCCCACCTAAACGATATGAAAGCTGTGTTCATCTAGCACCTCACAAGAAAAAGGATTGTTTTGGACACTCCACCTCTGCAAAGCTTTATGCGAGCCATATAAAGTCTTTGCCCCTTTTCTGTGGGAAGCTTCCCTTCCCTCAGCATTGAGCAGTTACGCCTTCAGCTGTAGTCACTGTTCTATTTCCCCCACTGCCTTTCTTCTTCTCCTAACACTTGCATACTTTAGCCTTGGCTATGGAGTACTGACTAAGAAGGAACAATAGGCCCTTTTCAATTCTTCGGAGTGAGCTTTGAGCAAGGCTCTGCTCAGGGACCCAATCAATACTTACTGCAGTTTCAAGCCACCATTTCATGGCTCCTTCCAGGCAGAACACACTAGCTGGGAATGCTTAGTCCTGGTATTATTCGCACAAGGTGAAATAAAAGGGATAAACAGATTACAAAAAAAGTATTTCTTCTTGGAAATACTCATGGTCACAGAAGAAAAAGAGAAAAAGGAAAAGGGAAGGGGGCAAGAAAGATAAAAGGACACCCTACAGTCACAACAACTTCTGTTTGAAGAGTAATCAGCCACTTGTAATTAGGAAAGTAGTTCTTCCCCTAAAGCTGATTAGCAAAGTTTGAAAATCACACACCAGGTAGCTATCGCCATAGTAGTAGCAAATCCAGTAGGATACCAAATCCATTTAAAGTGATGCAAGTAAATGACGTTTGCAAAGAAAGCCCCCCTCATTAGCTACGTAAAGCACTCATTTTCTTTGCAACACCTAGGTCCTGGCATGACATCAAACCACAGCATGACCATAGATTATAGCAATGCAGCCTTTTCCAGAGATACAAGCTCCTGAAGTTCAAAAATCATATTAAGAAACACACTTTCAGCTTATCAAGTGAAAAATGACAGAAAAAAGGTCAAGAACTGTCTTTTATCACATTAAGGACCAAAGTTACATGGATGCTTCATAAGTAATGACAGTACAAGTAAATGTTTTTAAATAAACTTTTTTTTCACTAAAATTTTAGGACTATTTTTCTTTTTGCATTGCATTCACACTTCTGTAGGAGTATTCACCTGTTTCAAGAAGCTGGCAGAAAAAAAGCCAACAAAATCAAAAGACATGCCATGGCAGAAAACTGAAGTTGCAATTTAGAGAATGTCACCTCCTTCTCCATTAGTTTCTCCTCTTACTCTCCATAACAATCCACATAGTACAAAAAAAACCTCCTCTCAAAAATCGTATTTCTGACAGTAAAATACAACTGGACTGACAATCATAATTTACCTGTTCAAACTGAAAGGCAGCTATATGATTTTTTGTTTAGAGTGGTTGGAGTCCTGTCTCAACATGCTCTTTCCCATGTTAGATTCCACTGAAAGTTTTGAGTCAAAGAAACTGACAAGCTACTGTTAAAGCAGGAAAAATTACAGCTTTAGCTTCAGATGTGTCAGGATCTTTGGGAAAAAAAAAACATTTTATGTCAGCCCTGTTGATAAAGGGCATCAAGAGCAGAACAGATGCATCTTTCCACTGTGCATGTTCAATTTTCTGATGCATGAAGTTTTGATTGTTCAAGCTGCTTCACTGGAGAATGTTGCATTTGTTTGATAAAAAAACTTGCCAACGTTACATGGAATTTCCAATTCTATTCCTCTCACTTTAGGGAAATGCAGGAAAGCTTATAAGCATGGAAGCATAAAACCACAGTAAAACTAAAGGAAATCACAAACACACCTACAACAGATGTAAGATTCCTGAGTAAATAAGAAATCTTTGTTTATGAAACAGAGTTCAAAATAATAAAGTTACGAGGCTTCCAAGTCTCAAATAAGTAGGGCACTTTTGTACTGTGTTTAAATGTCTCTTACCCATCTTTTAAATCATCTACTAACTTCATACTCAGGGTGAAAATTTTAATCAATATATGGATAAATAAATTTTACAAAATAAATACATAACCACACTCAAAATTGTAGTTTTTATGAGGAGCAAACATTCAGTAAACAACAACCAAAATAAAAAGCAAAATCAGTGGGCTTTGAAAAAGTGGTAAATGAAAACACAGGGTAAAAAATTTTAGAGACCTTAATCATGTTCTATTGTTCAAAACATCTTAGGATTACTAGTAATGTTTTGAAATTTAGAGAGGAATAAAAGAAGAGACTTGGGCATAGTGAAGTACTGTCAACTGAACAGTGGATACTTACTTCATTCCCTTCTACTACTGCTACTTATAAAATAAAAAAAACATTCAGTAAATTCAATGGGAATTTCATGCAAATATAGCACAGCATCTGGTCAGACTATGTTACCATGCCATTTGAGATAGTTTCTCAACTTCATGCAAGGAGTATTTGGGTAAACAATGTTCTTTCCTCTGATACATTATTTAAACAAAAGCATTACTACACTGATGCCAACTACAGTAGCTGGGAGCACAGGCAATGTTCGTCCTAAAACCTATGAAATTATCTTGAGAAATTAGTATTTCTCTTCCTTCTCAAAGATGGGAGTGTTTCTCAGACCAACACCAGTAACAAATCTACCCCTAACAGGAATCAAGTAACAGTACTAGTGTCCAGAACATTTAGCTGAAAACCACCTAACTTACTCACCTGGGTACATCACATGCTTTTGGGACGTAAGATACTACCAGGACTCATTTTGTCTCAGACATACCCATGACATGGTGGAAAGCAGACAATATTTTGTCTTAAGCATAGGACTAAATCTGAAGGAAAACTGTTAATTCAGGAAGACTGGGCAAACCAACATGATACAAAGCCTGATCTAAAAATTAAGTCTTGCATGCATCCACTATACTAGCATTATGAAGTAAATAAGCATGCAAAAAGAGAGAAGAAGCAATCATTCCTCTGTCATCCATTAAAAAAACAAGTACAGAAATCCTAATTGGGCACCACAATGATCTGATTCACTCAGAGAAGTTACAAAGGCAAAATTGCTTTCATCAGTAACAACACATTACCTCCAAACTCCACACCTAAAATTAAGTGCTTAGGAAAGTCTTCCAAATGCTGTGTTCTGAGGAAGGCCATTATAAGAGCACTAAATCAAGACAGCTAGTATGGAAAATGGAAAACGGAGATTTCTTTTTACAGTAAGCCATAAAATGCAATTCAGTCAGACACAGGATCTGAGAAAGTAATAATAAAGTAATGCTGTAAATCACTAAAAAAAGCTGGGTTTTTTTTAAGGCTAACTATCATGCTTTGGAGAAGAAGCACTAAATATGAAGATTCTCCTCATAAAGTGTTCATTTCAAGTAAGTTTTATATAATTAAGATACAGAGAAGGCTTTGCTCAGAATTTGAATGCAGTGAATAGCCATGATATAATGAGATGCAAGTATGATCTACCTCTGTAATTAATTTTTTTCTTCACCCACACTGTCACTTGTTATGATAATGTGAATCTTAACCTTAATGAGAAATTTCATACCACCTTGATTAAAGATACTGCAAATAACAACATTCTTTTTATTTTGGTTTTATTTCTGTTTTATTTCAATGAAGAATCTCTTTACGCTCTCAAAATTCTCAACTCTTCTGCTAATGAAGTTTCTATCCACAAAAGAGATTTTTAGAGACGGATTTATATGTCATGTATTTAAGTGAGGGTTATGCTAGTATGTGTAATACAAAATGATCGTGCTCTGCAGCAAACTACCACAGCAGGTAGTTTGTCTGAAGACTTTTTGAGATGCAAGTTCCTCAATAAAATTCTGTATGCATTCCTTTACAACATTTGTGAATTAACACAAAAAGTTATTAAACATTCACACGATGCTTTTGAGATGTAATTTAAAAATCAACATAAAATTTTCCAAGATTTCCAGAAACTTTGCAGGCAACACCCTACAAATACATACACATAGTATTAAATTGGGCCAAGCAACTTAAAACAGGATCTACCATCTCAGAGACAACAAAACACAATCAAATTTCATACATGAATGATGGATACAGTTTAACAACCTGTAAAATTCCAAAAACTAGAATTGGAATTTTTTACAAGACTCCATTTTACCAAAAATAAGTTTATTTCATCAATAGGTATCTCTGTGAATTTAACAAGAGCTATACTTCCTTCAAGATGTATCTTCATCTCATGCTCTGTCTCATAGCTACTAGACAAGAGCAAATCCACTGGAAACCAAGAAAAATGTAATACTCAATACTTGATGAAATGAAAATGCATAAGAATAATTGCCTTCTCAGCAATCCCAAACTACAGGGACATACCCCACAACAGGAATAACTGCTCATTATTTTGGTAAACTGGCAAAAAATTACATGGCTTATACAGTAAAGATTTTATATTTACAAGAAGTAGCATTATCCAGAGAGCTTTCTTATTCTAAGAAGGCTATTATTCGAATTTCTATAAAACAAAGAGTTCTTTCCTGAATACAGTGGTTTAGTTATTTCAGTCAGGAAATCATTCCATCCTATTTGAGCATTCACAAGATCCACTCAATTTTTAAGGAGTAGCGCATATATTGCTTTGGAAAACACAAAACACAAATATTCCAGTGGCATACTACTATATCTGATTTATTTTACCCTCATGATCTTAAATTAATTATTTTTGTCACATACCAAACATATTACACTATACAGGGCATTCAACACCTCACAGTTTCATTAACGGCTATCTGCTAATCACATATAGTAAGCCAATTCTCACTTTTGAAATGGCTAACAGCAAAACTCTACTCATTCAACCAGGTTTCCTTTTACCCTCTTCCATTCACAAAGTTAAACATCCCAACTCTGCAAAAGCTGTTCAAAAAGTTTTAGTATAGAACTTATATGAACCCAACCAGATAAAGACCCACAGGGTTCTGCAGTCCCATCCTGCTGCGCTTCCTCTCTAGATTCGGCTCATAAACATTGCACAGCCTCACAAAAACTGACAAGCCTAAGAATGGAACCTCATATCCAGGAGAACTACACCACAAAATCATCAATACAGGACCTAAATCAACTCCCATCCAAAGCAGTTCAAGAATCTTTTTGTGTTAATAAATTGCATAAGAATACCTCCAAAAATACAACAATAAAAATCCAACAATAGTTAGTGTATTAAAAAAAAAAAATCACACCTTGCAGTGTCTGTCAAGGCATACAGTGCAAAAAAATAGACTTCACTTCCTCATTACTACCCATCAGCTCCTACTAACTTCTACTTTTAAAAATGACAGCATATATTTAAACAATTTTCCCTAATTTTAAGGGAAATTTACCATTTTTTGGAAGGTATTTAAGAAACTACATGAGCAAAATAGGTGAAATAAAATCTAGGACAGTTAGGCACCAAGCAGTCTTAAAAATCCCATATGGCCACTGTCTGCAACTCTTGGTACCTAAATATATTCAAAATTCTGGTTTTGAGGATATATTCTTTTTAAATCAGTGGCCTAAAAAAATGCTTAAGTAAATGCTCATTTTAAAAGCTTAAAAAAAATAAATAGTAAATATTAGTGTGAAGACACAAATTCACTCTTTCAATGTTCGTAAGAACAGTGTTTAAGATAATTCACACAGCAATTATGCATTTATGCTTACATTTGGAAATACACATGCAAAGATAAATGGAACAAGCATACATTTCATTCAAGTCAGTACTGCATTACACCAAAATCTTAACCTGATTTCACTTAAGATAACCCACAGACTACGGGCTAGAAACAGAAAAAAACATGAACATGCAAACTAGCTGCTTTCATTCAGCTTTTTTCTAATCCAGTTTACTGTACAAGGCACAAGCAAAAGCATACAAAAGATGATTCCCACCTATTGATTAAATGCAGACAAACACTGGCCTTGATTGCAGCAATTTTATTGGAAGCTCAGTTCACCAGAAGTGTGCAAGACAGAACAAGAGAAAGGCAAATGTGGCTCAAAAGCAAAGGCAAAAGTGTCAGCAACTTGGCAATAAGTGAAGGGACAAACATAACCCTAGAATTAAAATCTTTGGAATAAAGAATAATCTTCCAAGTAAATATGACTTCACTAGCACTGAATTTCTCCAATTGGGGATTGTGTGTATGCGCATATATATATATATATATATATATATATATATATATAATATATATATATAATTATTAGGCACACACTTCCAATGTTCTTTGCCCCCAACAGCAGAGCTGACAATGGTGACAGCAGAGTGTGTAATTAGTTTTTATTGTTCCCCTGACAGCCATAGCTCTGGAAGGACCCCTTGCCTTTTCCATTGTAAATGTTATGGAAAAATACACTAATGACAGGCATTTAATTATGGGCACAGCAACCATGATGGGAGCTGTGCCAGAAGTGATTGGCAGCTTTGGAAACCAGATATTCACAGCAATAGTTCTTTTTCTATCATACCTTGTAATCCAGATTAGTGAAGATAGAAGTTTTTTAAAACATCTTTTCTAAGGCCTTGATTGTTGTCTAGATATATTATTATAAATTACCACAAACAGACAGAAACTGACAGAAAAAAAATCAACATATTTAATATTTTTTTGTTAATAGCAAGAAGTTTTTTTAAAGAGTTCTATGTACTGACAATGCCATCAACCTCAAAGAATTCCCCACTGACTCCAGCACATAGTTAACTTTTTTTTTAAATTATACATTGCTAGAAACAAAGAGATGCTATGCCCTCTTAACATATCTTTATTCGTATTTAAAATAAACTGTTCCACATTCAGCCGTAGTTGCTGAGGCGTTTTTCACCTGATTAATAAGCAATTGGTAGGCACGCTTTTTGGCAGCTTTTGTATCCCTATTATTTCTTTCGGTTTGCCACAAAAACTCCCTTTTGGGAGCACCAGAATTTGTAATGTACCCCACTTAGTGATGGATCACTAATTTTTAATAAACTAAGTCCCAAGAGAACTGCAAAATTATGTAAAAGTGTATTGGAGCAATAACTGTAAACAAATAATAAATAAATAAATAAATGGGCCAGGGTAAGATCTGTCGCAGTACATAAAATACTAGGTCTTTTCCAGACTATATATGGAAAGCCTATCCAAGAGATCACACATAATCTTCAGACATTGGTCTGAATTGGCCTTTAACTGCTTGATCCAAATCTCTGCCTTTACCTTTAAAAAGCAACTAGCTAATGTGGATGCACAATTTCCTTGAAGAATGCTATATCTGAATGTTCCTTCACGGTTTCTCATCCCTCCCCCACGACCAGATGAATGAAATTACTCTGTGAAGCAGATTTCTATGAAGAATGACCACACAACTCTGGACCAAATGGTTCTAAGTCTATGTAGCAGTCACAAATCCCTGGCTAAGCCGAACAAAGCAACATTATTCCAAAGTGGTAAGTTTGGGAATATAAAAGTGAAGCTGTCTGGTTGTAAAGTGGTAACTTACAAATAGCTGCAGAATCACAGTTGGCTGTCCATCCCCCATCCAGCTGGCTCTCATATCAGTGACTTCAAAAATGCAGTTTGCCATTATGGTGGCTTAAGGCACTTTGTGTGCCAGTGCAATGACCATGCTGTGTGTGCGTGTCAGAAGGTCAATACTTTCAAATTCCAGAGTCTCTCTTTATTTCCTTCTTTTCTGGAAACAATAGGAAAGAGAGAGCAGGATTGATAGCTCCTACTTTGTTAACTTCTGCTCACCAAATGCCCTGCCTGTATGAATACATAACTATTTTTTGAAAATCTGATTAGACATCAAATAAAGTGGGAGGGGTTGCAGGGGGGAGAACCACAACCATCAAACAAAAACCCAATGCAGCTGTTTTTCCTGCTCATTAACAGCATTAATTGGCAAATTTTCTTGCAATAACTTTTAACAATTGCAGGAGACCAAACATCTTTAAAGCTGCTAGAAGTCCTTACCCAATGCTGATAAATTAGCATTGAAGACTGACAACTCTGCTACAAAAATCATCATTAAAATTAGCAGTAAGTAAAATAAAATACTTTCTTTTTTTGTCTCCTCTCAAAAAAACCCTGAATTTTATCTATACAGCCTTATAAATCCAACAAAATACTAGACATTAAGAAATTTGGGGGATTTTTTTTTGTTTGGTTTTGCTTAAAAGAGTTAGAATGTATTCAGCTCCAGTTTCAAAGACACAGGCTGAGAAAAGATACACAAATTTATTTACAAATTTGAAACAAATTTGAAGTAAAAATTAAACCAAAAAATCCTATGTACAGTAGTAGCATTATAATAACAACAATATTTATATATTTCTTAGCTGGTCCCTGTCTGACAAGATAAAATGATTTGAATGCCTGTAAAGAGAAGAAAATTCTCCTGAATTGTAACAGAAATATGAAAAATACTACTTTGAAATCCACAAAACCAAAAAGGGTAGTGCTTCATTGCTATCCACCAGGGAACAGCTGCAGTGCTCAACTACTACTGAGGAACAGCTCACACCATATGAACATGCCAATATCCACCCCCAAGCAAGAAAAACTACGTAATTTCAGGGAGGAACTATTATATTATTTTAATGAATAAAGAAGGTCAATGCTCCACAGCAAACATTAATTATGGGAAATGATATATTCTGTCAAAACATGCATCCTTTTAAATGTCATGAGTCCAAATTTTACCTTTCAGAATGAAGCAAATATGTTTTAGCAGAGGCCGACCAGCATCAAAGTAAATGTATCTCACACTTTTTTATTTTGCTTCACTCAATGATTCTTAAACAAATAATTTCTTCTCTACACACTGCACCATTTCATCACTACAATCAAAACCTAAAGATGGTGCCTACCAAGTAAGAAGGTTCTTCAAAAGTCTGAAGAAAAAACAAAAAATAAAGTTTCTCAGTGAAAAAACTAAAATAAGATTTTTTTACTCCAGATACTACTGTTGAATGGTTTAATATGCTGATCTAATGATGAGGGAAAAAAATGAACATGAAAAATAACTTAAAGGTTTCTTGAGTCTAAGGTCATTTCTCCATGCAATATGTCAGCATGGAAAAGGAAAATTTGTCCACTAGATTATAACGCAAGTGACAATAAGAATTGTAATTTTCAAGTAAAAATTGCAGAACCTGAAGAATTTGCTTTAATTGGTATTAGCAATTCAAGTAGGTCTTGCTAATTAACAGGACTTTTGTGCATTTTCTCATTAGTCGATTTTTCTTTTGACAGCATTTTTACTGGTCATGCATTTAAACAGAAAAAGGCCATAAAGCTCTTTGCATACCAGTTAATAAAATACGGACACCAAAATATATCTCTACATTTTGCAGCAGTCTGAAATAAATTAATTTCCTTCATAAAACTACAATCTAACAAGGTATTTTCATCAACCTGTCAATAGCAGAACATGAAGGATGTTTCCCCAGATTAAATATATATACATATATATATTGGGGTGTATTTTTCTTTTACTGTATTTTTCTGGCATTCTGTGATGGAGAAATACAATCTCAATCCTCACAGACCACTGGGGTTTTTTTCACACATGTATTTTCACATTTTTCATTTTAACTCAAATTATTTTATGAAATGGATAGGAATAGTATTTGTGCTGTAATGTATTTGTAATGTAAAAATGTAGGCTCAGTTTCCTAAAAAAGAGGATTTCAGATATCTATACATGTTTGCACATTGTAAAATATATGCACCATTTTAAATGAGCTCAACCAAAATCTAGCTTGGAGAGACTACAATGAAAAGGGAGAGTGCAAAAATGCAAGGAAGACTCCTAATGCGTGAATGATTCCATTCTTTCATTCAGCTGTGCTGAAATACCTTACAGTATGGCTTACCCATAACAACTGTAACACCATCAGAATGCAATTGCAATAACTTATCTGTTTACTTCATACCAAATGTTTTCATTTCATTATGTTGGTGTGTTGCTGACTGACTAAATTTTAAGCACAAGCGCAACAAAAACTTAAACAAAACAGGGCCCTTTATTCTCAAAAGTGAATTAGACCATTCAGAAACACTGGAATATTAATCATGAGACTAAAGATTTTTTTTTTAAAAAAAACAAAGGTCAGAACTGGGTAGCAGAGCAAAGAGTATTGGAAGACAATCGCAGATCTAAAATACTTGTAATTGCATTAAAAAAAAAAAAGTAAAAACAGTAACCCAAAGAAATGGAGGCACTTCTCAAAGGCATGGACAAACTACTATCTACTTATTTCACCAGGAAAGGTTGTGTCCTTATTAGCATCTTCTCTCAGCTGTTTCCAATGACCAACCTTCTTTATGTATTTTCCTGGCAGTCTTGTATTTCAGCAATGCTGCAGTCCTCCACCCAGCAACAGACTCGTGTTGAAGAAGTCACAAGACACTCAAATAAGCTAGGAGAGCCCTCAAAGCACACTCATGCAATTCTTCTCTGTTTCGTTTTACATTGTTGTGCCCGAGTGCTAGCTTATCTACCTGTCCCCACCTACTACCCGGGAACTACCAGCGTGTGAAGAAACAGCCAACTGGAAGACAGCCAAGAACTAAAACACAGAATCTACAAATAATTCTCTTATTACTGCTTTGAACTTTAACACAGAATGCCTTAGCTGGAAGATTAGACCTGGAAATTTGATGGAAATTCCATTAATTTTCTAAACACTGAAGAGTTCAATTTAAAAAATAATTTTCAGATTTTTTCCCGCACACAATATTCATGATACACTGTACACCACATCACCACCTAATGACACATTTCAATGCATACATACACACATATGTGTATATATATGTAAGTATATATATACAAACATTGAAATACATACATATTCTCATTACATATGCCATATATATTACGTATGCCTGTCCATATGAATGTAATGACCATGACTCCTCAAGGACTAATTGCATTCATTCATTTTTTCAGCCCAGCATGAAGCTGGTAGATTGCTGAGATCATAGCAACAGGGGAGAGAAAGGAAGGCTCATCTTTATCTGTCCCTCTCAAAAAGCACACAGGGCTAGAAGAATGCAATGAAGTGTCCTGACTACATGCACTCAAAAAAGATTTCATAAGAAGCATTTCATGAAGATCAGGTACCACTTAACAAGCTGCCTTTCATACAAGGGTGGAGGCCAGTGAAACTATTGTTCTTTGTGCAGTTTTTCCATAGAAGGTTTCAAACTGCTTCAAACACCCACTTTTAAAATAAGCACCAATGTTCTTTTGGAGACACAGGTGTTAATGAAACTATTAAAAGCAGAGAAAGTAGGTGTAAAGAATTGACAGCTCTACTACTGATCTTTTAATTACAAGGAACCAGTCAGAGATTTCTTCAGTTCTCAGAGCAAGCTGCTGGATAAAATGCTGTCAAAATGCAAGCTATGCTATTTCAAAATAGGTTTATATATATGTACAATATATTTACAAGGATGTGTATGTATACCCCAAGTACATAGGCTCCTATGCTTCCCTTGACATATGAAACTCATACATAATACTAACATTAAAGTAAACACTTTGACTTTACCCTTCTTCGTCCAAAACTTCCTAGTTTTCTTAACATGTGTTTAACTGCTTTCTTCCTATTCCAGCCATTTCTGCATGCCTTCCCTCAACTCTGTACACAGGCAGAACTGTATCTATACAGAAAACAACAAAAAAAGACAAACCAAGCAAAAAACCAGCCACATGACCTCAGCACATACAACTAACATGCTATGGTGAAATCCACAAACACATAACAGATGGCAAAACACTCAGACATCCATCCAGTCCATGAGTGTTCTCCAAGAAGTGCCAGGTGTGCGTGAGCTGCCACATCCAGAGCTTCTCAAAACTAAATCTGTGAATTTGGCTGGCCCAGGAAGGCACTTAAGCACACATCTATCCACCCACACAACTGCAACAGAACTTAGGTGTGTAAGGATTGAGTTCAAAGAAGTAAGATGCTTTTCTGAAACAGTTCCTAAATACGCAGCTACAAAATCCAGATAGGCTGAGAAATCCAGGTTGTGAAATTCTGGTCTATGCATAGAATTTTCAGAAGTATCCACTCATTTTCCCCCAAATACATATCTTTAAAAAAAACCCTCTACTTACTGACCAAATTGTGGTATCCTCTTTAATTATGTGCAATCACTAACCGAAGTTAAAATTACTTTTCAATACCTAAATTCTTTATTTACCATCTGATTTCCTGATTTTATCCACATAAATACACAGAGAAAATATATCAGCATCCCATGATTTATAATAATTATTCTATGAATTTAGTGTACAATTTTCTTATATAAAATGCAGCCAAATCCAGTAATACTCCTAATAAAAAATATTTGCTTTTGTGAGACTAGAAGCTATGGCCTCTATGTAAGACCAGAAACTAGACCTGCAATTCAAGTATTTTTAACCACCCTGAAACTAACTAACAATTTATGAAGCTACATAACCTGACACTGAAACAACTTACACGGAAATATCTAAATAGAAACCACAACCTTAAAGCATAATCCTGGCAAGCAAAAAAAATGTAGCAACAATTAAAACAAGTAGTTCAGCTTGAACTGTGACAAGATTACAAACAGTAGCAGGCATGACGCAGGTAGACCGCTTCAAAATTTGGCCCTGGTACACTACATTCTGTCTGAATTGTAATTAAAAGGACACTACCAATCAAGATTAAATTAATAAGCTCCATTCCAAAACTGAGCATTATTTTGAGAACAATATTCCCTGATGATAATAGTTTGTAGTCCCACATGAGAAAACATACACGCAAAGAGTGCTGAAAGACTAGTGCACTTTAAGGTGACAGTTAGAATTTGCGTCCATGTAATTCTAAGCCTACATAAATAAACAAATAAAAGAAATCACATTTTTGAGTTTACTTGATGATTCATTTCCAATTAAAAAAAAAAAAAAGGAAAAAGGAAAAAAAAAAGGACTAAAAAAAAGTTATTTTATTTATACTTCAAAATTTTAATACCTAAGCATATTTTCACCAGAAACTGGACTACAGTATTTATAGAAGGTGTATGCTGATAATTAAATATGAAAGAAAAGTAAGGCATGGCAATACTTTAAACATTTACAAGAACTGACTTTGACTCTGTAAAAATAAAAAACTTTGTTACTCATACATGCTGACAATAATGACCATACACTTTCTAATTGTTCTAGCAGAACTCTGTCAACTAACCAAGCAATGTAATATGAATTTTTCTAATAGACTCATCTGATTTTTTATTTACCAAACATTGTTTACACTAGGAGCATTTATCAGCTGGGTCACTCAGCAATTTGCTAATGTGTCTTTCAATGAGAATAAAATCTTTACATATTTCAGCAAGTTGCTGTAGTCTAATACTAATAAAAATTAAACTATCCAATTTGAAAGAAGGACAATCATTATCAAATTCTTCAAAGTTTTAATTTAATCTTAATTTAGAGTCCCTTAATCATTATTAAGATGATCAATATTTCAATTTTTAAATGAATTAATTAGTTCTATGGCAGTTTGTTAATTCTGAATAAATATGATAAAGTAAGCTCCATCACAATGTTACTATTTGTGTTTATAGAATGACAGTATATTTTGTCCTCTAATTTCAAATAGTTATCACCAAGTAAGCATCTCTACTTATTCTACATGCATTCATCTCCTGAGTCTGCCTCTAGATGAAGATAAATCACTGCAAAGTTATTCCTGCAACATTGTTAAATGCTCTAAATATTTTGATATCCAAAGACAATTTTGTCTTCAGCTCAGGTTCTGACGAAACAAATTCAAGAGAGAAGTGCTTTCTTTTCTTTGGGTCTCCCCCACCTACCATTCAGGTGTTTGCCTGTTGTTCTGTAATGCTCGTGTTACTTAGAAAGCACACACAAACTGGCACGCTGTATAAAACAAAGGAGAGTTGCATCTGCACCCTGCTCTTACTCATATTTTTAACTCACAAATAGACATGGCATGTCCAAATAGACACATCCATTGTGAGAGGGCAGTATTCTAAGACAAGAAATGTTTGGTTTTAAAACAGAAGGTTTAGAAGCATCTTAAATTTAACTCTTCCTCTACTGTTTGCAAGAACAAAACTAAGTTTTCTTTGCAGTGTTCTGATGTTTGATGTTGGATTAATAAGAGTAGTATAGTATTAATATATGATTTAATTTACTTGAATCCTCGTAAATATAATTCAGTGCAATGCCCACCAACTAGGTAAGCATTTGTTTATACCTTCAACTGTCTTCACCTACGCACAGTTAAGATCACACATAAGACAACAGAAGTGAAAAATCTTGAATATAAGGCTATTTTTGAAGTGTTTTAACTGTTATGCTAGCAATGTATGCATTTAGTAACACCTATTTCTTTCAATGATCCTCCTTTCGCCCAGTGGGACTTGAGAATATAACTTCTTTTTTTTTATTCTAGCAGTTACATTTCATTTTGCATAACAACAGAAATAAAAATTCTGATTTTTAGAGGCAAACAATTTTTGGGAACATATGTTCTCTGATGGATGATGTGAGGTGCAACTTTTCATCTTATTTACTCTGAGCAGTTTTTTTCAAGCAACACATGTAGAAAGAGGAAAATGTAGAGAGAGGCATTTCAAATCACAGATGTTCATCATACCCAAACATGATTGTTTCTGTTTCAAGTTTTTGGGCCAATTATTTATTGCTGAGGCGTTGAGCACAGGAGCACAGTAATAAAGTGCTGGACAGACTAACCCTGGGCACTTGAAAATTCTGCTTGTTAACTTTTGCATCACCTATTTTAAACCTACTATGGAATACCGAGCAGTGGAGTTTTCTGCAGGCAACAGAGATCTATTAAAAAACATGACCTGTGACAAAAATCAATGTGCTAATCTCAAGCCAAACAGCAGTATCAGAAGCATAAAGAAGAGATAACGTAAGATAAAACGTCCCCAAATTTACTTAGACTAGCCTGACAGGTTTACCAGGAAAACAAAAAAAAAAAAAAAAAAAAAAAGGAAAAAGGTAAGCCTGCCACGGGCACTTTGACAAGGCAAAAATATTTAATACCCAGATGACTTTTTACCTAAACACATGGATACCATTTGGAGGAAGACTGAAATTTTCTGATGCTAAACATGAGGGAAAACTCCAGGAGAAAAAAAATACAATTAAATGAAGCCTCCTTTTCCAGAGCTGAACTGCACTCAGAGCCTGGTGCTAGGAGTCCTCCGGCGCCAGGAGAGCGGGGAGACTGCGCCAGCACCACTCGGCCCCGACTGCAGGGACCCGGAATGCGCCGTCCTGTGTGCGGCGGCACCGGCAGACCCGGCCCGGGACGGCGCACCTACCTCGCTTGCTCACCTCCAGCCCGCCCGGGAGGGCCCCGCCGGGAGGTCAGCGCAGGGCACGGCCGGGCAGAGCCGCCCCTGACAACCACCTCACCCGGGCGCCGTGCGGGTCTCGCCGAGGGCGCGGAGCCCTGCCCGGGGCCGGCTACCGGCCGCCACCACGCCTGCCAAAGGAACCCTTCGGGGCACCACCGGGGGACCGCTACCTGTGCCCCTCATCACTCCCGCGCTCCCGGAGCAGGGCTGGCAGCAGACAGGGCTGCCCCGCGGCGAGGGGCCCCCGTGTCCCCCGCCGGGAGCGCATCCATTCCGCTCCTGCGGGCCGGCGGCGGCCGATCCCGGTGAACCCTTGGAGGGAAGGGATAGAGGAGAGGAGAAAATCAGCCCCGCCACCCGCCCGCACCATCGCTGGCTGCAGCCCTGAACCTCCCTAAAGGAAAAGTTTTCGTCTCTTTTCTGCAGCCGGTCTCTCGACATGGGTCTCCGCCGCCGGAGCGCCGCTGCGCGCCCTCCCGCCGATCCCCTGCCCGGTGCGCGCCCGCGGCCGCCCCGCGTACCTGGGGTTGGAGCTGTTCCAGTACACGGCGTAGCGGTCGGCCACCGCCTTGGCGCCGGGCTCCTGCCCGCGCACGCACACCCACAGCGCCGCGGCCGCCAGCAGCAGCAGCATCTCCACGTGCGGCATCGCGCCCGGCCGGCGGCGCGGCGAGGGGGATGCGGGGAAAAATAAAGAAAAGGGGAAAAGGAAAAAAAAAAATAGGAACGGGGAGGAAGGCAGGAGGAACCGAGCCGGGGCGCGGGAGTTCTGGGGTGAATGAATAAAAAGCGAAGCGCGGAGGCGGTGGGCGCCGCGCGGCAAGGAGCGGAGGGCGCTTAGCGTCGCAGACGAGCAGCAGGCGGGGAGGGCGATCCGCGGCCCCTCAGGAAGCCTCACCGCGGCAGGGGGTGGTGGGGGCCGAGACGGGCGGCGGCGGCAAGCGGCGAGCGGTTCTCATTCACCGGGAGTTCCGCACGGAGCCCACGGCACGACATACACCGGCCGCCGGCGCGGCGGGCGGGCGAGAGCAGCGATTCCTCCGCCCCCTGCGAGCGGCCCCAGCGGCGCTGACGGCCGGAGTGCGCGGGGATGGAAGGAGCGAACGAGCGGGAGACGAGGGAGAAAAGCGGGGAGGAGCAGGAGAAGGAGATCTTTCCCCGGGAAGCCCACGGGGGGTCCGGGCAATATATTAAAGGCCGCCGGCTGGTAGCGGGAGGAGAAGTACCCGCAAATGTCAAAGCACAAAGTTTGTGTCTTCCTTTCTGGCCCTCCGCTCCCCTCAAATGAGCAGCAAACAAAAACACGGGGGGAAAAATGGGGGGGGGGGGGGGGGGGAGGGGAAGAGGGGGAAAGAAGCAAAAGCCCTGAGGAGTTTGCTTGCTGCGCTGATGGAGTTGAGAAGCCTGTTCTGCAGCACGGAGTGTCTTGAAGGAGACTTTGTGGAGTGGTTTTCTTGTCCTTCCTGTTCCTGGGCGGTGGATGCACCAAGGACTGAGCAACAGCAAAGGCAAAAAAAAAAAAAAAAAAAAAAAAAAAGGCGGGGGGCAGGAAAAAAAAAAAAAAAAAAAAAAAAGAACGGCCAATCCAAGAAATATAGCGGCGTGGAAACCAAGGAGATGAAAGTAAAAAACAAATTGTTTTATGAGAGGGCGTGGAGAAAAGCAAAATCTCGGAGAAGTGCAAAATCAAGCCTGCAAACTCCTCTGATGATACTGGTCTTGGTTGGCCTCTCCTGCTCGGGAAACGAATGGAGTGATACGGCGAGGTGCAGAAATCTCCTGATTCAGCCTCCCGGAGCCTCTCTGAGATAAAGCAGGGTCCAGTCCCGTGAACATCAACTTCTGCGGAAGGACAAAACAGTTTGAAGGGTCAGGGAGGAGGTGAGAGTAAAAGAATCCACCCCTCCGATGACTACACAGGGAGATCGAAAACACCAACCACCCCAGATCTTCTCGGTCTTGCCCAAAAGCTGCTCCCCTTTTCCCTCTGAAGCAGCAGCGAGAGCAGCAAGGAAAAATATACCACGCCAGCAGGCAAATAAATAAACTTGAATGCAGCGGCAGGCAGGGAGGGATCGTAAAGAGCGACGAGGATTGGAGGGGCAAAAGTCAGTTTTTAAAAAAAAAAATGCTTTATGGGAGGAAAAAAATCTTTAAACAGTCACGCCCCCTTTTGCAATGACCGGTCCCTTCACTGCGTGTAAATCCGACATCAGCAACCTGGAAAAGCTAGGAGCCTGGCGTGCTGATCTGCCTCTGTGCATGCGTGTGTGCGACAGGCAGCCGCAGAGATGTATACGCGGTACAGCGAGGTACGCGCACACACACACAGGGACACACACACCCACGCACACGCACACGCACACACAGCACGCATACATACATGCACACGCGAGGTCCGGTCCGGCGCCGGTGTGAGTGAGGGGTGAAGACGTGGAGGAGGTGCAAGCAGCCAGCTCGAAACACGGGCGCTGCTGCTTGATCATGTGGGATTTTTGCATGCAGTTTACTTTGGAAAGGGGGGGATATGCCGCCGCAGCCAGTCAGGACATAGCCTGCTGTTTGCTTACAGATTCCCTTTTTTTTTTTTTTTTTTTCCTTTTTTTCTTTTTTTTTTTTTTTTTTTTTTTTTTTTTTTACACCTCGACCGGATTGGCTTGCAACACGAGAAGGGAGGCGTCGTCCCGGGCTTCTCCTCCTCCGTGCCAAAAAAATACCCAACCCCACCTTCTGGAAACCTGACTAATTGAATTACTAAGAACTCGGAGTGGTTCCTGTGCAGCCTTACTGCTAAAGGTAACCATTTCGTTGCCGGATGCTGCGACAGGCATTGCGCGGGACCCGTGTGTGGACGGGTTTCCGCCTGCCACGAAAAACAGTGTGCCGAGAAATTCCATCGAAGCAGCAAACTCCTTCCCCGCGTTCCCCCGCGGCGGGGCTCGGCGCCCACGCCCCGGGCGACGCGCGGCAGCGCCGGTCCCGCACAGCGCGGCGCGGCGGGACCGGCGGGGCGCGGGCGGACCTTCCGCAGCCGCGGAGGGGCTCCGCTCCGCCACCCGCCGCCCCGACACCGGCGGCGGGGCATGATGGGCGCCGGGCCGTCGTTCTGCCGCCAAGTTCCCGCGGGTGCGGGGAGGGAGCGGAGCGGGCAGGTGAGCGGCCCCCGCGGGCGGGCTGGGAGCGGAGCCTCCTCCCGCAGCTCCCGCCCGCCGGCGTTGCTCGGGTGACGGCGGCCAGCGCCGCGTCCGTCCCTTCTCGTCCCGTGCCGTGCTGGGCCTGGCCGTGCGGTGCCGTGCCGGGCCGTGCCGTGCCGGGCCGGGCCGGGCCGTGCGGTGCCGTGCCGGGCCGTGCGGTGCCGTGCCGGGCCCGGGCGCTCCCGCCGCAGGCGCGGCCCATTCGGAAGCGCCCCGACTCCCCCCAGCGGCGCGGCGGCGCAGCGCGGGCCTGGCAGCGGCCGCATCCTGCGCGGGGCTCGGCTCTGCCGCCGCTCCTTGGGCTGCTCCGCGCCCTGCGGCTTTCCTCGGCGGGAGGAAGGACACTGCGGGTTAATCTTCACCGATCGCAGCATCTAAACTGCCCGCGATTCCTGCTCTTCGTCCTCCGCTCGAAGTCACTCGAAGCGACGGAGCATGGGCTGGAGTTAAAGAGAAACAATCAAACCCCTTGCGTTGATTTTCAAAAAATTTTGGGGTATTTTTTTAGTTTTGGGGGTGGGGTTGTTTGTTCGTTTGTTTGTTTTGTTTTTTTTATCGAAGTATTTTACGGTTTTCGAAGCTTTACTATTAAAAGCTTAAAAACTTGTCTCCCCATGGTCTTCCTCCAGCCTTGTTTACAGTGTGTTGACATTTGTAGATTAGTGTTCGTAGCGTACAAAGTACACCAGGCAAGTAAATGACCCAGGTATAACAGGCACCATAAGCTCAAACTCTCTACATTCCTTTTCATTATAAGAGCCCCAGCAATTCCAATTTTTTGCCATCTTTGAACTAAATTCTTTTAATAGGCGTAAGCACATCCGATATTTCCTTAGTCTTTTTTTCTCCAGCACAGATAGACATGTGGAAATCACTGCCCTTGTAGGAAGCCAAATAAATAACACTTTCTTTTTCCCTGAAGAATCTCCTCAGCCACATTTGTAAGAAAAGCTCAATTTTTTTTTCCTCTTTGTTCTCCTTGTGAGAAGTATCACAGGGAAAGAGCAAGAGGTCAGTTTGTACAACTTAAAATGCATTTTAATAGCATAGTCAGACCTTAATCTAGAATATAAATGTTCTTCCAGGACTGCAATGATTTGGTTTGGTTTTTTTTTAACACATACAAAGCTGTGAAAAGAAGGTAAACTATTAATAATGGGAAAAAAAAATCCAAAAATTACTAGCAGTAGCAGGAGTATATCCTTTTTCCCTGCTTTGCTTAGCAAGCAAGCTCTAGGTGACTGTATCTTAGTAGTTCATAAACAATACAGAGACATAAATCCTTTGGATTGAAGATGTAAATTAATTCCACAAGTAAAGCTAAATAGCAGTATAATAAAGAGAAGGTGAGAATATTTTTTAAATAACCACTTCACAGAACTGATCAAATATGCCGTGCTTGCCAGCTTCTTGCCCATTCTCCATTTTCATGATTATATGATTACACAAGTATTTATAGCACAGTTGTAAAATGCTTCTGTGTACCAATGGCCCCTGGCATTAGTGTTCATTAGGCAGAAAGGTAAAGACTGTTAACAAGTGATTCAGCACCAGTGAAACTATTTTGAATACAGGGTTTAGAAAAATTTCTATTTGTGCACAGTGAGTGTTTGGAGCTGCCTCTGACAAGCTGCCCCTGGACCTTCAGCACAAAGGAACCTTTACCCTCCACTGCAGAGCCCGGACTTCCTTGGTGGCTGCGCAGAGCTCCCGAGGGCTGATGTGCTGTGCTGCAGTCACTACCTTAATTGATCACATAGTGCAAAATAATTAAACTAAGCATAGCCTAAGAGTTTCTCTGAGGGAAAAGTGATGTATCTGAATATTTTCTTTCTTTGCTGATTGCTGTTAACAATGCACATTATTTTTATCATTGTATCCATAAATCATTTTTATCTGTTCAAGATATAAAGAATTTCTGGACAATGTAGGTAGAGTTGTTGAAATGTAATTTAAGTACTTGTCTTTGCCATTCAGGGGTAGTTTGTCACTCATAAAACAGAAAATAGCAAATATATCTCTGCATTGTTCCTATAGTTTGTATGTGTGATTTTTATCTTCTATAAATTTGAGCAGTGCTTCAGAAGTAACACTAACTGGTAGGACCCAATCCACCCCTTTTCTGACATTAACTCCAGTGACTTTAAATATATTCAACAGGCAAATATCATGGGCTTTTTCCTTTTGTTAAAACCCAGAGAATTAGGGAAAGCCCATTCTGGAAAAATGGATGCATACTGCAAATTGGTGAAGTATATAGCTGCATCTTAAAACTCTTTTTTTTTCCCCCTAAATTTTGTGGAAATGTGCATTTTAAAATCATATGTTAAGATTTCAGTAAAATTTTATTAAACATAACCAGGCAAAAATATATATATTTTCCTATGGTTGGTCTGTGTTTAAATCATCTGCAATATTTTGTTAAAAGGCTGAACAGAATTTCAGCATATTTGTTTATCGGCGGTAACCCTGGACCTGTATTTTTCAGGACCTGAAAGCATCATGCTTTTCTTATCTTTTTAATCACTCTCTGATTGCATAAACATGTTGACAAAAAAATATTTAGAAGCAATCTCAGCTTCAAGTTTTGCAAATTGAACAGAATGATGATTAATCATCACAAATTCTCTCATCTTTTACAGTAATCCCTGATACTGTAAGCTGTCAAAGGATAATTCTGAGTAAAATCTTGGACTAATTTCCATATGAGAAGAGTTAGGTACCATAGACATAAACAATACTGTGGGAGAGAATTAATGAATTCTTTATAGAGAAGTGTGTTCCTAATTTGATTGCAAATATTCTCAACAGGATAAGAGCTTTCTTTCTAGGTGATTTCTCTAACTTAAAAATATTTTTCAATCTCAGACACATTTAGCTGTGAGAGACTTTGTGTATGTACTCCTTATTTCTTTGGTCCTTCTTTTGTTTCCTCATAGGAAGAAGAAATAATCTTATGAAAAGGATAAAAGGATGTGGCTTCAGACAAAACTGAACCAGTATTTACTTGTGCATATGAGTATTTTCAGCTTGCTAGAATAGAGGAATTAAATTAAGATTCTCAATATTCTTTGTATTACGCTGTCTGGCAACTCCCTTGCTCCCCTAACCCTCATTTTCCAGTCCACTAACCAGGGATAGATTATATGTTTACTCTACTGAGTAATGTACTGAGGCTCAATAACTTCATGGGTTTGGATGTTCAAAGAAGCAAGTTCAAGACTCTTGTATAAAAATAAAAGAAAATGCCATGGCACAAAATACAGTAACTGAATTTTAGATAACTTTTAGAGGGGTATCTTTCCAAGATATTTTCAGGAATGTTATTTTGTCCAGGAATCATGCATGTTCCTTTTTGCATATGGTTATTAAGAATTTGCTGTTGTTTTTAATGAAAATCTAGTTATCAAGTTTGCTTCCATTTCAGTTTGTCAGCTCAAATCTTGTGTGTCTGGCTTAGCAGTCAAAAGATCTTTAGCTCACAAAGTGGGCAAGATCTCTTCAGCACATAACTTTGAATGTGATTCTGAAAATTTGAAAGTTTAATACATTAAGGAAAACTTTGAGAGGGAGCCAGAATATTTCCTACCTTCATATAGCTATTTCATTAATTTTTTCATCCCTGAAGCTTACAAGGGAGAAAATTACAGGGCACAAGATTTTCAAAAACATAGATGGAAGTCAGTTATTTATCTCTTCCTAGACACAGAAGTACTGAAGTTAAGTGCAATATCGCCTCCATTTATGTCAGTAATAACTAAGATATAGTGTGTTGCCATTCAGGTTTGTGTTTTTTTGTCTTCATAAATACTTTTGCTCATGTTTACTAAACACCTAATTATGAGGAATTTTTTTGTTGACACACACTTTAAAGAGTTCAGAATTTATGCCTTTGTGAAGTTAAAATATTTTAATACTGACAGTTTGAAAGACCAAATAAAAGCATTTGTTTCTACCCACTCAAGAGCCTGTGTAGAGTGTCTGTCTTTACAAAATGTAAAGCTCATTGCACTGATTTGTCATTAATATTGATTCAATAAGAAAACTGAAATATCTCATCAATAAAGTTGAAGCAAGAGAATCCATGGTCCTAGGATAAATATAGCGCTTTCCTTTTCCCGTTCACTTCAATTCCTAAAGACATTAATTTTAAGATCTTTTTAAAAGACTTTTGAAAGCAATTGCTCAATCTTAATTTATTACAGAGCTAGGATCTTGCAAAACCTCCAATTTTGGTATTATCACTGTAGAAGCAAGTATTTAAAGCTTGTAGCAGCAAGAGAGATTAAGTACTATACTGTAAAAATAAAGTATAATTTGGAAAAAAAAAAAAAGAACAAGCAGTGGACAGTATTAATGTAGTTATTGCAAAGATTGCTGTTTAGTCCTGCAAAAAGCTCTATATTGTGCAGATAGGTTATGCAGGTTATACAGATTATGTTACATGAGCAGGCTCTCATTTCAGCATCCATGTATCTCCTATGATGACAGGGCAAGACTCAAACCAGCTAAGGTAAATATTAATCCTGTTTGACCTTGGGATACTCTTAAATGATATTTTGTGTTGCTTGCTGTTCAAATGCACATGCTGAGGCTGAATTTCTCCAGACTCCTTATGATGACAGTTACCCTTTCAGGAATCTTTCTCTGCACTGAGTAATTGCATATGGTGGTCTAGAACATCAGTGTTTGTTTAGAAACTCTCTTTTCAAGCAGTCTTTGCAAAACAGACAGAAGGAAATTTAAAAGATAACAGACAAACAAAACAAAACCCTCAGAAGACTAAAAGAGGTTTACATGCATGTAAAACCAAACACTGAATTCACAATAATATGACCAGAAACAGGTGCTTGCAGATATATGTGGTTTTTGATTTTGTAGTGATGCATTGACTAATGGAAAAATCACTGATCTTGCTTATGGGCGTGCTGTCTTTTGTTTGTTGCTGGTTTAAGCCTTGTTGCATGGGATAGACAGCTAGGGTATTTTTTTGTCTGTGTCCAGATAAGTGAAAGAAAACAAGTTAGAAAATCAAGGCACAGGTTATCGCCTGGAAACATAATGGAAATTCTGTACTTGATTGCCATAAACCCCTATGCAGTAAACATGATTATTAATTTTTATTATTAATAGCACAATTTACAAGAATAAAAAAATTGACAAGATACCCTTTAATAATTTTCAGAATTTAATCAACTTTCAGGATAATTTTCAATTTAAGTTTTTGCAACTGCAACTATTACTCTTGCTGTTCATTTTCCATATGAATCATAAGCTGTAAAATCATAAACAGTTCCTATTGTTGCAAAACCCTGTGCTTGCTTGTGCATATCTTTCAATACTTAGCAAAACCTTAGACTTTGACACTGTTCCTTCATCACACAGCACCACCCATTAACTAACATTACTCACCTTAGTGAAAATGAATCAACTTTAAAAAAAAACCCAAGCAACAGAGCTACAGAGTAGGTTATTACAGATCATGCCACAATTCTGACTGGAGGCTGTCACTGCCCTGCTATGTTGCACAAGAAAGAGTTTTATGGTCTAAAGACAGGCTGAGGAGTTTACAGGTAGCTGAATGGCACAAGACAGTATCTCCATTCAGGAAACCTCAGAGTTCCTTGGCCACGGCAGGCTCAGCACGCATCACACGCTGGAGAGCTCTGTGCAGAGGAGATGCTTTCCTGGCCAGGGGAGCAGACCTGACAGGGCAATGCTGGGTGCTGTGGGTGACACAGGCTGTGCACATGGTGGTCTCCAAGCTGGATGTCAGCAGGGCACAAAGGTTACCCCCATGAGTGTTTGGCACTGCTTCTCACCCAGCGCTGTATGCTTTGTACAGCAGCAGCTCCACTGGTACTGCAGCCATGGAACAAGGTCCTTTGTGCTGGGGAGAAAATCTAATCTGGTTAAAAGAACAAACGGAAACAAGTCTGATATATATTACTGCAGTTAATTAGCAAGCAAATTCTGGAGAAGTCTGTGTGCAGCTATGTACTTTGGAAGCTTTAGCCGGAAGAAAGAAATCTCAAAGGTTTCAGTGATGAAACACTGAAGAGTTATTTACTGTAGGTGGGGTGGAAGACCCTTGCAGTGCTTTTACCTCTTTGGACTTCAACAGTGCTTTTAATTAAAAAGCTTATTCTTAGATTCATGTAACTGAGAGAAAAGAAACCCTTTCCTTTAGCAACTAGATTTATGAACAGTTTGCAGAGTAGGGTTTGAAGAGTGAGGCCTAAATGTTTTTGAAATAGCAAATGTCACATTTGTGCCTGCGTACCTGTTATTTGTAGTCCTGTACTTTTGTGAATTCCAACAGGAAATAGAAAGGGAAGGGCTATCAAAGACATTTATGAACACAACAAACAACAACTTTCAAGACAGAGTCATGAGGGAAAGGACATTTTCTTAGCCCTCTTTATTCCTAAATCAGAGAGGTCCACTAATATAGCACATTTTTTGTAGATTTTGTAGGCAGCCTTTTCCACTGTATGGTTTACCAAGTTTGGCTGACTCTTGAATTCCAGGAGATTAGACACAGCCAAATCAGAACAGAACAGAATTAGCTGCCTTGTGTGATCTATGCCAACAAAACAGACATCAGCTTGACAAATGCCAGTCTGATAATCATCATGGAAAGCTAAATGCAGAAAAGCAACAAGGTTAAGATTTTTTTAGGGCTGTTTAACAAGACTTCAGTTGCAGTCTCACTGTCAGTGAAAGTGCTGTGGATCTAGTGGAGAATGGGTTTATGAAAACACTGCAACAGTTTGAATCGCATTGTTTGCTTTGTTCCAGTTCTAAGTTAATATTATTCTCCTTACCATCAGCTGTGCCAGAGCCTTCTAGACCATTGTACTGTCAGATGAGAAAATATGAGAATTTTATTTTCTCAGACTATAATATCAAAAACTTAGATGAGAGAAAGTAGTCTTTTGGCACTCATGATCCCTCTTCCTTCATTATGATTTTTTAAAATAAGTTTTATCTCAGATGAGCTTTTGCACAGACTTCTCCGCTTAATGAAAATTATTCATTAAAATCTTACTCTTTTAAATTGAAGTTACAGGAGACTTTTACAGTTAAGAAATTAATTTCACACCTTTTTGGCAATCATTTGCTTCTACTGTCCTTCATTTTGGACCTTGGCCATAGGCACTCCAAAGACATGCATCTTACCTTTGACATTGGAAAGGTGTTCTCAAAACCAATTTTTTCAACCTTCCATTTCAAAGGGAAGAAAACAGGAGATAGTAGAATCCAGCTACAAGATAACTGAAATACAGTTCTGAAATTTAGGACTATCTTACAAATGTTGAAGGAAAATGCCAAAATCAAAAGTTGAAGGACTAGACATTAATCCTAAAAGGGTAGAAGTAAGATCTTGAAAATAATTCATAAGAAGATTTCCTAATTAGGAGGGATTATTAATATCTTATAAAATCCACTGTGTACTCTTAGATCATTTAGCATTCCAGCATAAACAAAAGAAAACAAACAATGATTGTCTTACACTTCTGAAATCCTTTTGTCAACAGGCAAGTGGTAGAAACAGAATGGAAAATCACGTTATCTAAAGGCTGCCAATTAAATCACTTACAACAGTAAAAAGTTTTTCACTCTGAGTGACCATTGATGTTTTCTGCTGTCCAAATGTTGCTGCATCTTCCCTGAGCCAAGGAATAGGAGTAATAATCAATTTTGTGTAACTATTAAATTTTACTTCAGAGGGGAAAGAAAGGGAAGAAGGAAAAACCCTGGGGCAAATCAAATCAGAATGTGGCACTCTGAGGTCTGAGGTCAATAGTCAGAGTGTTGGGTTTTTTTATTACTAAGTTACCTAGGATTTGATTGGTTTGATCCTCCTTTGACATGTCATCGAATATCAGAACTTTAACAGAAGGAATTTGCTACTTGATTTTATTGCCACATATTCCCATTTAACAGAACCTTGAGGTTAAGTTCTGAGTAGGTCTATATGACCTAGTTAGCTGCAGAGTGGATGTTCTTTGTTCAGAGTGTACCACTAAGATTGCAACTGCTGTATCACAGGGTTCAGTAAAACATGCTGCTCCTGCAAGGAGCATATCCATTTCTCCTCATCTTTGGTGCAGTAAGGGATGTTTAGGATTTTACAGAGATTAATCCAACAGTACTAGACCTGGAGTGGATAGATCTTCCACGTGTTAAAGAAAATTAGTGTGTGGTTATAAAACATGTTTGTGGCCAGAGTCCATGCAAGTTGTCATAAAGAGTGATTTACAAGTCACGAGAAGAGCTGTAGCAAGATACTTAACACAATCTTGCCAAAGTCATGCAGATCTGACACAGCACAGTTTCTTTTGCATGACTTGTACCTGCAAGATCATGCTCTATGGCACAGGCTTTACAACTTAAGGGATTCTTATATCTCTAGTGTAAATTTACATATGTGATAGACAATAGATCAAAACTAATAAAATATATGATTAATTTTTGCTAGTAATGGAAAAGCTTATGAGAAAAATCAAAGATTGTTCAACTGAGTTGAAATTTTACCTACAAACTTAACCTTGCCAATACTGTAGATCAAGAAAGTGTAATACATGGTATTTAGTATAACTAGCAAAGCAGCAAAGGATATCATTGTAGCACAATAAATAGCTCAGGAGTATAAAGCCTGATATGAGTAGACCTCGAAAGCTTTTTTGCAGTGGAGTCCTTATCTATCTATCTATCTATCTATCTATCTATCTATCTATCTATCTATCTATCTATCTCCTTAAAAAAGCACCTTTCACCTTTTTTTTCCTTTTTTTTTTCTTTTTTTTGGTCCTGAAAACCTTGAAAGATTATAATAACGGTTTAAAATAAGTAACTCTCAATTTTTCTTTTGTGGTCATCAATTCCACTTCTCTAAAGAACCTCATAAACACAATGGGCCCAATGCCAAAACACAAATTAAATGCTCATGTGATACTCAAGGGAAGACATACTTTAACTATGAAGTATTCTCACAAAGAGCCTCATAAACCCTACATGAAAGTGAATGATCTACAGTTTGTGGCATTAATGTTTGTTGCTTTGACAGCACTTTTTATCAAAATAACTACAATTTTCAAAGAAAGACTACTTAATTTTGACTATATTGCTTTTTTTGTTGGAAAGGAGCTATAAATAATAAGTTTACTAAGTTTTAGGGGTAGTTTGCAGTCGATCTAGTTTGTTCTGCAGCAGTCAGTTAATCCCTTCAAAGTATCATCTATTCGTCAGTTCATTATTTTCTCTAAGCGTAGATGGAATATATTAAAGCTATGTGGAAGCATTTAAAAAGAAAAAAGCTTGGAAAAGAACAGTCCCCTGCATGTCAGCCCTTTAGAGAACTGAAAAAAAGAGATGCTTTGTTGTATTGTTTCCCCAAAAAGCTTCTACTGTCCTTTCCCCTTTTCCTCATCTACTGTATTTATCTTTTTTTTCTTATTTAAGAAACTGCATTTAAAAAGCAAGTCAGGTTACATTTGTCAGGTATAGCTGCGCTCATATTACTCTGATATTCTCTAGCTGGTCATTGGTTTTGTTACTTTTTGTTGATTTATAAGAGCTGGCTGTAATTTGGTAGCATGCATTTTAAAAGAAGTGGCAGTTTAACATCAAAAGACACAGAAGCAGTAAAGGTCTCAGACTTGCACAAAGTTTCCACATACACAATATACTATTGTTTGTACTGCATATGCATAACAATTGTTTGAAAGTATTCAGCCTTGCTTGCCAATAACTTCTCAGACATGTGTATGGGCCTAGAGCTTTTACGTTTCAAGTTTTTTATTTGGTCTGCTCAAGAAGATGGACGCAAAATTCATCATGGACTTCAGTGAGATCTGGATTTCACTCACAGTGAGTAAGAAACATAACAACACAAAACAGAATATCTGCAATATGCAACTCAGTGGCATTAGATCTCAGAATACTGTGCAAGATCTTCTAGCATAATTTTCTTTTATTTACAGCTAACAGAAAGAAAAATAAAACTATTTCAGAAGCTTGCGAATTTCACTACAAAATATACAAGAAAATTATTTGATTTGTTGCATTCTGCAGGAATCAAGACATATCTTGTTCAGTCTGCAGAAGAATACATGGAAAATAAAATTGGTCGTAAAGAAGGGAAAAATTTGAGACCATGTTTAGACACTCAGCATCACAGTGTGTTTTAGAAAGAGAGGTAGAGAAGAATTTTGTCTTCGTTTTTACTGGGAGGCCTGAGGCATTTGAGTTCATTACTTCTCTAGAAGCATCTGCTTCACAGCTGTGAATAAGACTTTTCTGTAAGTCCTTGGAGCTTTGGTTGGTTGTGGATTGAAGATCACTACTAGCTCAGGTAGCTGTCCACAGTTGCAGCTCCATGATATTGCAGTTCTGAAAGCTATGGTTCTTTTTTTGTATGCTTTCCTCAGCCGCTCTTGAAGAGTCGCCAAGACTTGCCTAACAGCATCATACTTTCTGCAGGAGCCACCCCATTAAGAAAAATTAAAAATGTGGAATAATGCCTTTTCCAAAATAGTAGTACCCAAAATAGTCTTCATTAGGAACTACACCAGGATTAAGACTGAAGTTAGACTGAAAGATTAAGACTGAAAGAATTTTACTACTGCTTACAGTGAAATCAGAATTTTGCCAAGTTTAATGTAACATAATCCAGGCCAGGATTTATGGACACCCTGCATGCTGATACCAGGCAGCACCAAGCTGTATTTAATCAGATATGGAGTGGAAACTTAGAGCATGCTGTCTGTGGCAAGTAGTTTCAATAAACAGTGCCTTTTAATATATTTATAGGCATCTTTCACCGTCATTTTAGACAAAGAAAAAGCACTGCACCCCCAACTTTATTAATATCATTAGCTAGTTTTGGTTTTATTACATAAACTGTCTCCTCTCCCTGGTGTTTTTTTCAATAATGTCCCAGCTTCACTGATCTGCACTAAAATCCTTTACCTCCTCTGTTCAGATCTCTTTCTTTACTGTTGAAAATACTTAGTTAACACCATCTGACTGCTAAGAAGTTAAAAGATCAACTGTTCTATCCAGAATATAGCACAGTTTTATAGTTATGAGTTCTCATAACCTGGATTTTCCAGCAATCCGTATCTGGTATTTGCTTGTTCCACAACCTTTGACAAATCACTTAACTTTACAGATTCACAGCTTAGATATCTGAAACGCAGATCTAGTAATAACTACCTACTTTTCACAAGTGTTGAGGGGATTGATTAGTCTGTGTTTGTTAAGCACTTAAAATCCCTCAGATGTAAGACACTAAATTTAAAAAAAAAATTAAACTCAGAATTTTAAAGGCTAGAGCTATTGTTATTATAGTTCATCTGATTTTAAATGTTATAGTCACTGTAAATTAATTTCATTTGTCTCTGTGATTGCTGAAGCATCTCTCCCCTCAAATAATGTCCAGTCTTGAAAGCAAAGAAAATCTGAGGGATGGACAATCTGATATCCCTGGACAGCTGTAACCTGGTGATACTGTAAAACTAGTTGTTACACAACTGTATCAAATTTGCCAAGCCACAGCTTTTATCCCTTTTGATTCTTCTAGCCTTTGTCTGCTACGTCTAAGTGCTCTGTTGTACTGTATCTTCTCTTTTAGTTGATGCTTATGTTTCCCTCTGACTGAAGAATCTTTGATAAACTGGGAACTGAGTGACTCTGAGAACTGAGTTAGTAACCTGCTTTTCAGTGTTCCATTAATTTCTATAGTTCTTCACAGAACAATTTCATAATTTTCAGCATTTTTCTGTTGTATATAATAAAACTGGATGCAAATATACTCAGCAAGCCGCAAGATGCTCTTGCTCCTCACAGATAAGTGTTTCTCTACATAAACTTCTGAGCATTTGTAGCTATAGCTATGAATAAATGTGAATCAAATAAAGAGGATTGTAAGCACTTGATTATTCACCCTAAAGTGAAAAGCACTGGCTTTTAATGAAGTATTTAACCTATTGGTATGCTAAAATGACCAATGTTTTCTCTATTCCCTTGCTTGTGCATTAAATAAAAGTACCAAGAATGAACGCCTTGCTGCATTTTAGTCCACACAAGCATCATATGTAGGAATATCAGACTCTGTATTCACAGGAATAGCACGCAAAAATCTATGTGTTCCCCTGTCAGAGGGATACATATAAAGTTTTTGGGAGTTTATAGTTATGAGTCAGTAGCCTTTCTATGTGCCATACATTAGTAGTTTCACATGCTTTAGAATTCCTGTGATCCGCAGGCAATAACAATGTCTTTCAAGAATTTCTTTCACAGGAACTCTTTCTTTGTGTCTCCGTATTTTTTTGCTTTGTTTATTTCTTGCACAGAATCATGCTGAGCTGGAAGGGACCTGTCAGGATCATGGAGTCCAACTCTTGGTCCTACACAGTACAGCCCAAGTCACACTGTGTACCAAAGCATTGTCCAAACACTTCTTGCCCTCGGTCAGGCTGGTGCTGTGACCGCTGCCTTGGGGAGTCTGTTCCAGTGCCCAAACACCCTCTGGGGCAAGAACCTTTACCTGATACCCAGCCTAAACCCGCCCTGACACAACTTCAGGCCATTCCCTTGGGTCCTGTCTCTGTGCGCCCCAGAGAAGAGATCAGGGTCTGCCCCTTCTCTCCCCAGCAGAGGTGTTGAAGACTGCAATGAGGTCTCCTTTCAGTCTCATTTTCTCTTTCAAGCAAAGGATAATATTTAAAAATGTTTTCTGCTTGCTTCTTCCCTCTGGGACCTCAGTCTTTATTCTCACCTCAACAAATGGGTAAACTGCATTTTATTAATGGGTTTTTTTCCTGCATTAGTTAGGGCACTGTAGCCTGATTATTTTTTTTCCAACCTAAAAATATGTGTATTTCCCACTTAATAAAATACAGTATATTCTTTACTTTGTTCTGTTTTTAAGGTAATGATAAAGACATCTGTAACAAGAAAACGAAAGATTCTTATTACAATTAGAAAGAAGCAATATCATAAGCATGTACAGCATATATAAATTACATGAGGTAGAAAACAGAGATGGAGGGACTTTCTGTGGTGTCAGCCTTAGTGATTTTGCCAGTGAAGCTTCAACTGCCAAGAGATGAACCTTCACTTTATCTTCAGAAGCTATGTCATAATGTTGCAGATCTAAAATTGAAGATTTTTATACATTTGCTCACAGTTTAATCTTATGCCATCCCTGCTAGCTGTATATGGTAGCAGCAGTCCCCACTGGGGAATGGTGAGCATTGGCTCCATGATTGCAGAAGGCTGATCAATTGCTTTATTGTACTGTACTGTACTGTACTGTACTATACTATATTATACTATACTATACTATACTACTAAGAAAAACCCATGTGGATCCAATTGGACAATGAATCCAAACACCATCACCAGTGTCCAATTAGGAAATCACCCTTTGGTAAACAAATCTCCATAACACATTCAACATGTGCACAACAACAGGTGCAGCAAATGAAGATACGAATTGTTGATCATACTTTTCTCTGATCTTTCTCATAGCTTCCCACAGATTTCCAGGAAAATCCTGGGAGAGAGCTGTCTCTCTCTGTTCAGAGGATATGTGATTACCACAGCTGTATCCATAAACTACTGCTCTTCCTTCATGGGATTTATAATCTTGCAATGCAAGTGTTTGAAATTAACTTGAAGACATTTCAAATGAAAATGATCAAAACTAGTTTTGCTCCTGTTGCACTAGGTGGATGTTAGTGTCCAATACTCCCAGACCAGGTTCATTCAGAAACGTCCAGACAGTTTTCATGTTTTTAATAACAAGTTTATTTATTTTAAGATATCTGACATTACAAGGGATTCAGCAGAGGAATACAGCAGTATTGTGCAGAAAACGCAACACAAGGATAATAAAGCAATTGCAGTACACAGTTGAATAACAACAAAAATCTGATTCCCATTCCAGGTGTCCCCATGCTTTCCGTCTCTGGGGTGGTTGGTTGAAGCCAGCTCATACCTGCTCTCTGAAGTTTATTTTCTTGGTTCCTCAATTTTCTTATCCCTGTGTTGGGCTGAGTCATTTGTACACTTCTCCCATGAAAGTTCTGTTTTAGGATGACAACCACACCTTTTTGATTAGCTTATGGAAGGACATTTACACAACTCGTTGATCCACTCAACTTTCAGAGCCGTTGGTTAAACCAAAAGCCAGCCTCATGCCAAGTTTGTGTTGGGGTAAGTTCTGCTTTCTTTGCAACAGCTGTGGTAAAGAAAGTGCTCTTCCCCGAGCCTCAGGAACACATCTTTGCCCATCTCCTCTGGGTCTTTCTCCATTGTGGGGGTTCATTGATCAGTTACAGTTGATGTGACCTGACCCTTAGTGATTTTGCAGATATTTCTACAGACAGAGGAAAACAATTATGTTAAGATAGATGCACTTTAGCTAATGCACCAGTGAGGTCATCAGGAAGGAAAGCAGCAGGCATGGCACTGGCTGTTACACACATATCACACCATTCTGAAGAAGCAGACAGCATAATAAAAATTCAGATGAGATCTATACATTAGACTAAGTACTTCTAGCAGTGAAGTTAGAGTGCATTTGCCATCCAGGATGTTTTTTATGCTTATCCTTTCCTGGCACCTTTTTTTCTAAGTGTCTCTGACAACACTGTCATGACAGAACACTGGACACATCAAACCTTTTGTCCAAGCTGGTGCAGCTGTTCTTACATTCTTAATGTAATAGGAACATCGCCAGGGTCACTAACTAGCATCAGTCAAACTTAAGAAGTGTTTTAATCCAAGAATCTTTTGAAATAAATACATTCCTTAAACAGATTATGGCCATTTTCTTAGATTACCTTAGACAGAAGAGAAGAACAAACCAAGACTGATAGGCTTAAAAACACAGCTAAGGTTTATTTTAATTCCTTTCAAGCAAAGATCTCAAAGTAAATACTGATCTAAGACCACAGAATTCCTCTGGGAAGTACGTTTGACTCTGAATTATTCTCATAGTTTTACAAATGCATAAATAGGCTAAATGAATTATTCCACTAAACTCTGTCAGAATACTGTTATTACATTTGACTTGGAGACCTGAATAGACCATATACACATGGTGCCTGAGTGAACCAGTGGTACATAAACACAGCTTGGAGCAGTTGCTATCACAGCAAGGTTATAAACTTATTACCACAAGGTATGACAATATATGTATTTATGTCATCTGCATATAAGTAAATAAATGCTAAAAATCTGTATTCTTGGACATGGACTTTCTGTAATTTCTGTTGGATATGCGACCTTTTGTCCCCAGGGAAAATATATATAGAAAGCAAAGTAGGCATTACTGACTTTCTGGGACAGGTCCCTCATCAGAAAATATATTACAGGAATTGGTAAACACCATAATTACTTTTCCTAATTTTTGTAAGATAGTATTATTTTTAATGGTAGCCTTAAAGTTTTGTGTGTTTTTTGTTAATTTTAGCTATTTTTGTAAACCTCTGTGCTCTTGGGGATTCTCCTACCAGAAATACAATATTCTACATTGTGAGTGACAGTTCTAGATTAACAGGTCAGCAGTATTGTAAAAAGGTTGTTGACAACTCCTCTGACAGATTGCTCTGAGTTTTAAGACCTTCCATGTACATCTGGCAGAAGGACTGGGTGCTACAAAAGATAAAACTTTCTAATAAATCTTCAGGAGACTAAAAATCTAGTGGAACAGTTGAGTTAGTGGAATGAAGTGGAATAAGCCCAATTTTTATGGCATGTTGCCACAGTGTTCCCAAATGGCTTTAAAATGAAACAAGGAGACAATGTGTGTTTATTGTGGAGTTATATGAGCAGCCAGAGGAAAAGAATTAAAGGCAAAGATGTTTTGAGTTGTAAGGAAAATCAAATCAAAAGGGCCATATCCATATCACATCACCACTGGCTACTAAGGCTTTATTATGTATGACAAATAGGTTTGAGAACAAGCAAAATTTTGTTTTGTTTTGTTTCCCTGTAAGTCTGTTGCCTCATTGCCTTCTGTGGCAGCTAGGTAATGGAGATTACTTCATGCCCAAATGGGAATGAATAGGCTACTGTGTACAAGTCTGTTGGGAAGAAAAATATTTTGGCTATCTTCATCTCAGAGCACAGTATTTTTGCAGAGATTTGAAAGCAGAGTCACTAGGTTGCAGGGAACAGGATGATGGAGTAAATATGATAGCAATACATAGTTTGGATAGCATTAAAAATAGTATTAATCTGAGTCCTTTTTCAGTCATTTAGAAATCTCACATTTTACTCTTTCTTTTCCACCTGTGTCCAATCCACGGCAGCCTCTGCTGCTTTGGGGTTACAAAAAACCCCACTACTTTTCCTGGGGATAGCTGTTGGTGCTGAGACTAAGATCATTTAGTGTTCTTCAGCTGGCAGCATCTCACATTGTGAAGTTCCCACCTCACAAATGACATGACAATGCTCTGCCATGGAACAGTGAAAAACAACTTCTGTTTCAGGACAGATTAGACAGATATGACACTCTAAGTGTAAAGCACTAATAGGTTCCTTTGTCCCTGCAGCAGTGTCACACTAGGTCGGGAACTAAGCCTGGACAGAGAAAAATGGAAAAGCTTGAGAATAGAGGCTAGGCTAAAAGAGTGATGAAAACCAATTTAGCTGTAATCTGGCAGCTGTAAATTTAACTGTGATCGCAGAATATCTATAATTAGGAACAGGATAGAGAAGCAGACAGTATAGAAATAGCAAAAGAGCTAGCAAGATTTTGGTGGAATTTTCTGACCATGATAGATCATTCTAAAACTGAAAGAAAATGATACAAATAAAGACAGGCCAATTATTTTTAAAGTGTGTGATCAGGTACCAAAACTAGGTCAAGACAAAAATAACTTAGGGAGTTTTATCTCATTGAAAAAAAAAAATTAATTTACTACAACTAGTTGGGCTAGCAAAGGTACTTTCCAAACCAGAAGATGGTAGCATTAAGTCAATATGGTGCAATTTTGGCTTTCAGATGAAACTGCTTTGTGATCAAAAAGTGCTCTCGTTGTGTGTGTGAAAGGAAAAAAACTGGCATGAACTCTGCAGAAATGCTCAGCAACAGGTCATTAACAATTCTAAGAATATAAAGTAAACAAGAACAAAGGAAAGAAGCCTTGGGATTTATCTAAGATTTCCCCCATTAAGAGATATGGCAGTATTCACTTTGCTTATACCATCTGCACAAGTAAGGAACTCAGTCCAGTGCTCCAGGCACTGCTATATTAAAAATTGATAGGAATTCACTGTATAGTAGATTTTTCCTTCTAAGGAACTGCTAAATAGTTAATGAGGTGTTAGGCAGCTGAGTCCATCTTGGATGGGTAATTCTTTCAGTAACAACAGTTTGTTTGCCCCTTGAGGGTTTATTTTTTTACTATCTCATACAACAAAATATAATTTGACTTAGGCTTATTATTTTGTAACCTAAAAAAATATATATGAATTGATTACTGTCTTCTAAATGATCTGAACACCTTTGGAAATCTTTCCCTGCTCATAAATAAACAATGAACAAGTAGATAGTCAGCATCTGTCTGATGAATTACAGTGTTTGAAGCATCACAGTCAATATGATCTAGTCAATAATAGACAGCAGCAAAAAAGGATACCAGCCTACCAGGCAGAAAAATGGGTCTTTCTTTTACTTTTACTCATTTCTTCCTAGCCACAGTGAATAGATATACCACTGAACATTCTAAACCTATGCTACTACTATGTCAAGAGTGTCAGTACACTGAGCCAGTTTTTTGCCAGCTGTGTGTTTATCAGCTGTCAGCTTACTGTTTCTTTTTTAAAAGAATTAGAAGAGGAGAGAAAAAAAAAGTAGTACTTTCTTTCCTGAGGATTTTGTGTTTAAAGATGGAGGCAACTGGAACTGAGATCACTTCATCTGTCTGCAGAGGAAACAAAGGTAGGAAACATTTCATTCACAGAAAACTATAGTATTCTTCTGTCAGGCAGTGAAAGAAGAAAGTGATTCTGTGAATCCTCAGGAACATCCACGTTTGGGAAAGTGTATATTGTTTCTTTTCTGAAACAGGCCTCAGGTGAGTTTTGGCTTGTAGCTTGCACTAGTAGAGAGAGGGAAATGCTCATGGGCAATAGTCACCAGCTCAAATCAAACCCAAGTCTTCAGCCATGGAACATCAGCTGTTCTGTTGCAGACAGAGGTCTTGCTGCAGGTGGACAAAACAAAAGCAAGTGCATGGGAGAGCACTGACAAACTACACAGGCTTTCCAAGTACCTGTTACAGGCATGTTCAGCTTTTCACAACATCTCCATCTACATAGAGTAGCTGCTGCTGCTCAGCTCGGTGGATAAACATGGGTCATCTTGTGGTAGATTTAATATTTTTCAAAATCCAGTAGGCATTTTGTAGGTACTCTAAGAGAAAATGAAGTAAGGAGTAATAAGATTTTGTAGTGGTATGGAGAGGTGTTAGGATAAAAAAACGTAGCAGGTTTTATGTAAGTTATTTAAACATTTGCTAGAATGGGTAGGCACAATCAGTTCAGTGCTGAAAACAATAACATAGCTGACTATGCAACACAAGGTATGAGAGACTACCTTGTAGCAGATAAACTAAGTGTTTTTATAGTTGGGCTATTTTCACTCCACATTACCTTAAACAATCATAAAACATTATCTACTCCATTGCAGAAAAACTGCTTGGTGTTTCTGCTACAGCAGGACAGTCCTGAGCACACTGCAAAAGCCAGGCAGATTTTGCAATATGCCATAGAGAGACATAAAGAGAAGGACTGTCAGAACATAAACATTTTATAAAGTAATGGATCAGTGTCAAAATATGAAAATCTGAGCATTGACAGACACCTCTCAAGTTAGTGAGGTAAGAAACCGTTGGTCTTGCATTTTTACGTTTTACAAGTTCTACTGTTTTCCCAACACAATATGTCTGAATATTAAGGAAAATAATTTATCTGAATACAATATACTATACCTCAAATATTGCCCTCTGATCAGTTTTTCCTGAAGCATTACTTCCACAAAATAAGAAGGGTTGCTGACTATTTAAACATGGGTGCACAAAAATAGAAGAATGCATATTTCAAGCCTAACAGACCTTCTCTCCCAGGGCTACTGGTGTGAATGGAGAAAGTTTGTGGGTTTTGCTAACAGTCCACAGGAGTCTGGGTTGTCTGTGTCACTGCAATAGCTACTGATCATGCTGACAACACCCTTTTACCAAAAGGTGCTGCGTTTTAATCTCTTTCTCAGTCCCATCCATATATATGGATAGAAAGGCAATGTTTGCCATTTTCTGTACTGCAGACACTCTCTTCTGCTCTGCAGCTCTTCTCCTACTGTGCCCTTTGTCATATTTAACACAGAAAAAGTAAATTTGGCTTCTCATTCACACCTTTTTTCCCCTCATGAAGTCATAATTCTACAGAGAGCAACCTGATTACCTAGGAAACAGAGCACAACCCAGTAGATTGCAAGCAGCTGCTACAGTAAGACAGAGCGCCTACAGCAGACGGACCCTTGCATTATCCTTTTAGGTTCTACTCTGAGTTATGATGTAAAGAACATAGGATGAAATTAACCCTATTGGATCAGACCAAAGCATCTAGAAGAGTGTCTAGTCTATGCCAGGGAAAAAAAAAACAGGCAATAGGAGAAATTACTTATAAGCAGAGTGTAAATTTGTAAGGCACTTTTCCCTTGTCAGCGCACCATGGAAAGAGACAGAAGCTGAAGCTTTCTTCTCAAACTAATGCAGAGGAATTGGTGCCAGAGGGAGATGAGGTTTGTGTAGTTTTTCAGAGTTCAAAGTTCCCAAAACCAAAAATTTAAGCAGTGCTGATGAAAAAACAGTGAGGAATCTTCTGTGTTTACAGTTTCATGAAGTTCAGAGAGGAATATCAATAGCCTGTCAATAGTAGCTAAACCAGTCTGCAAGTTACAGCAGTGATGGCAACAGTTCTTAAAGAAACTACTTCAAGGATTTTTTTGTTTGAATAAATGTACATGTTTCTACAAAGTCTTCACCAACATTGCAATGGGGGCTCACCCTGGAGTACATGCCATCAGCAGTAGTGAGGCGAACTTTCATGAAAACCACCAGCAGTGACATGTGGCTAAAAACCAGATATTCTGAACAATTTGTCTGAGAAGGATGAATGCTTGTAGAGGGTGTTCTTTACAATGTGCTCAGTTTATTGGGCTGAAGTGAATAAGCTAATAATTATTAAGCAGTTGTTAGAGAGTCTGTCTGAGAAAATGTAGGCTGTAGCAAACCTCACCTGTCCAAGATGATGTGAATAAACTGGAGGGCAACACAGAGAAGCTATTATGAAGAATCCTGTTGTTACAGTGGCATGCTGGAATGAGCCACTGTCAGCAGGACAGACAGCGAAAAGGGTTAAGAAGACAAAAGAGGGATTCTGATACTTTTAGGAAAGCAATGGCTTTGGAAAGCAAGTATGCAAATAGGAGTGATGGAACTGTAACTACAGTGAATCCCATGGAGTATGTCCTGTAGTTCAAGCACAGCAAACACACGGCTCAGATAAAACCCATCCAAGGGTACCAAAGGAAATCAGCCTTTGGAAATAATAGAAACAGCAATGAGGAAGCTGAATATAATGGATATGGGGACACAGAGCAAAAGAGGGAGCAATTGTTTTGCACTCAGTATATTCTATTTGCAGAATTCATTGTCAGAGTGGGGTCACAGAAAGGTACCCAGAGACGATGTAGGGCTGGCTCATGCTGTGACTTGATGATAAGTCTGTGGTTATCCAAGTGGTAGGCAGTCTGCTCTGAAGTTTTGTTAAAAAGAGACTTAAGAGGGAAGGAAAGTACGTCAGAAAAATTGTCCCATGCCTCAGCCACCTGTACTACTAGTAATGTCTACATCACAAAATTTGCCTTCTCTGTGGGATCAAGACTGGTCATTATCCAAAGCCAATGACTGCGTCTGAAAGATCAACATTGTCTGCTCAAAACTGTTTCTCTTTAGTATATTTCTCTACTAGGTTTCTGATCTATGATTAGTTTTCTCACAGCTAGTGTATTTCTGTGACAGAATCTGCTGACCAGTGAATCAGGTCTGTGCTCAGAGGCAAATGCATTCTGAGAGCAGCCTGTGGTGTTTCTACATTGGTGTGGGTAGCAACAGCCAGGAAGAGCAAGAGTTAGGAGGGATTGCAAGGTCATGTCTGGTTTCAGGGCTGCTATGTGAGCAGAGTCACAGAGACTGGGTGGCACAGCATGTGCACCATGAGCACATGCTTCTTTAGAGAGACAAGAATAGGGAGGATTGCATTCTGTATAAAAAAGCTTCTTGATGGGACAGCACTGGGGTGAAATCTTTTGGTGATCTTTGGATCCAGACTGATGAACCCTGGAGAAATAAATGTGAAAACAGCTCAGAAAAAACTTATCATATGCCTTCAGCAACCCATAGTGACTGGGAAAAATATAAGATTTTTTTCTAAAGTATTTAGGGAAAAGGCCAAATGTCAGATGGAACTAAATCTAGGCCTAGATTTAGAGATTAATGTAACATTTATAAGTATGTGTGTAGGAGAAAACATGGGCTTGTTTTGAATGAGAAAGACAACCTAAATAGTAACAAAAAGTAGCTTTGTATCTAAATCGCAGCTAGGAAGAAGTGGAGGTGAGTCCCATGAATCAATAATTTAATCAGTAATTTAAATGCTAAGAAAGGGATTTGCAAATGATAGTAAATAAGGGGAAGAGATTATTAGGCGGGAAAGTGAAACCTCATTCTTAACAGACCTCACAAAATGTGAAGATTGGTGAACAATTCAAGAAGTGTAAATTCTGTACATGGATATGGAAGACTAATTCATGCACAAAGGTAGGCTGGGACTGAGTGGCAACCCTGGTGTCAATGCCTGGATGCAGCAGTGAATATCAAGCAGAAAACAAGCCAGCATTGCAGATACACCAAAATAAGGGGAAGTGCACACTGGCCCTGGGCAGCAGGTCACAGAGAGGGACTATACACACTTTCCTGACCTTTGTGACACTGGACTTAAAATAATGTAGCAAGGTTTGGGTTCCAAATCAAGTGGGGTAGGGGAAAGGGTATCAACCAGGAGCTATCAACATAGGTAGGATCCTAGAGCACATAACCTTCAAAGAGAAAGATTGGCTTGCTCAGCATAATGCAGATGTTATCTAATAGCAGTCCACAGCTGCTGGAAAGGAATTTATGATTTCTTGAGCCAAACTCCTCCTTTTAGAAGAAAATTACCTCAGAAGGAACAATGAACACTTACTGCAGCTGGGACATTCAGATTAAATGTTTGGGCTGTCTTCCTAGAAAAGATGGCAAGTACAGCACAGGAGTAGTGGGAGATTGTGCAACTTGACTATCTACAGCAGGTGATAAATTGGCTTCAGGGGAGAGGTTGAACTAAATGTCTTCCAGAGGAAAATTCCAACCAACACTCTCTGAATCAATGACTAACTCTTGGTTAAGTATATAATTTTCTTCACACATTGTATATTGTTTGATTTCCACTGCAGCAAAAGGATGAGTTTAGACGAAGCTCAAATGCTACTCCCAGAGTGTTCATTTAAATCTCCTGTACCTTGAAGAAAAGACTAGAAAGCGAATTATGCTTCTGTACCTTGACAGAAAACCTATAGCTTGGGGTAAAACCTATTTTCATCGTGTTTTGTCCTGTATTCCCTTTGCCTGGAAAAAGTACATGCTTTGCTTTGCAGTGTCACTTCTTATGAGAGGATAGTCTTGAGTTAGTAGCAGCAGCAAAGGTCAGGAGATCAGGAAGAAAACCTAATTGCATAAACAACCCAAATATTGTCCATTCTGCACCAGGGCTTTTATCAGCTCTTGTTTTATCAGAAATCAATCTGTCCCTTTACAGTTTACTTGTTCAAAGGATCAAAAATTAGTGCTTGCAGTAGTAAATATGGAAACTATAGCTATAATTCATCAGTCCTTTTATCTCTGATAAGCTTGTATCATTCACAATAGAAACTTCATGTATCTCTCATTTTACCAGTGAATGAGACATTTATTTCTAGAAACTGTTTATACAGATATACCTACAAAACTGAGTCTGCAGACATACCTGGAATAATTTCCCAGATCATTTTTATACAGAAAATACTTTATTGCTTGTATAGCTTCATCCAGCTTCAGAACCAAACTTTAATTGGCTGGAAGCACTTTTTTTTTTTTCAGGTATTATAATGTAACAATATTTGGGTCTCCGTTCTCTTTGTCTGAAAATTTTTATTGTCTTTTGTCTTCCATGTATGATTTCCTTGAACTTCAACAGGCTTAGCTAAGACATACTTTTCCAATTTTTAAGTCTCCAGGTTTTATTCATAGTCATTTAAGCTTAGAGTTTAGAAGAGTATGTATGAATAACACATACACACAAAACAAAAAAACAAAAACCAATACCAAACCCGAAAACATCCCTGACAGTTAAACAATCCTCCACATTTCAGAAGAATGTTGTTTACCCAGCATCCTAGGACATGTCTAGTGCTCCAGAAGTGTGGTGATGAGATCAGACTCATGCTCTAGGAGAAAAGGAAAAGGGAAAAGGGGAAAGGGAAAAGGGAAAGGGAAAGGAGGGAAGGGGAGAGGGGAAAGGGGGAAAGGGGAAAGGGGGAAGGGGGAAGGGGGAAGGGGGAAAGTGGGAAGGGAAGGGAAGGTTCCGGGAATGTTCTGGGAAGGGAAGGGAAGGGAAGGGAAGGGAAGGTTCCGGGAATGTTCTGGGAAGGGAAGGGAAGGGAAGGGAAGGGAAGGTTCCGGGAATGTTCTGGGAAGGGAAGGGAAGGGAAGGGAAGGGAAGGGAAGGGAAGGGAAGGGAAGGGAAGGGAAGGGAAAAGGAAAGGGAAAAGGAAAAGGAAAAGGAAAAGGAAAAGGAAAAGGAAAAGGAACCTGGAACAGAGGAGGACAGAGAAAGGAACAAAAAGACGTCTCTGGGGCTTTGCTTGATGCAGTATTGAGAGGTAAGGCCTGGCTCTAGAAATGTTGTTTCCCCAGCTGACAGCACTGACCGTGGATTGCCAAGATTTTCATTTCCTGGCCACAGGCTCGCATGGACCCACAGGCAAACATCAGCTACTTGCTATAGCAAGCACCTTTTCAGCTATCTGCTCTGTGCCTCTCTCTGGCCCCAGTTTGGTACAAGTCCTGATGCTTCCAGGCCAGAGGGATGCACCAGTAGCAAAGGAGTGCTGTCTCCAAGTGGTCCTGTTGCTAAGTGTGGAGAGGAGACAGAAAGAGAGGGAGAGGGGATCTGTCTCTGAAAACCTGATATGCCTGTTACTGTCCAAATTTCCCACACTTGTAGCATGGCCCTGATGAAGCAGCACAACCACATCTGCTTCATGTTACTATTCTTTTCTCACCTATCTCTGGCTGTCAATTTCTTTTTACTTCTTTCTGTCTTATTTGATGTCTGATGTTGGCTTTTTTTTTTCTTTCTATTTTTCTTTCTGTCTCAATATATTTTTTTTTTCTATTTGGAGGTTATTAAGATTTAGTCTTTTCTCTCAGAGTATAGCCCTCCTTGCCCTGTCATGAAATGAAATCATATTGAACAGAAAGACTTTACTTGGAGCTCAGACAGGAATTAAAGACAGCAGTTTTAACAAGAACATACATAAACATCCCCAGACTTCTAGTACTGCCAACGTGAGCTTCCTTATTCATGTTAAGATATTGACAATCTATTTTCAAGGTAGGATACATATTGCTTTGCAACTTTAATGTATGAAATGTTTTGCAGCACTGTGAATGCCTCTCAAAGACAGAATCAAATCTAGTCCTCTCACAGCCGTTACTATCTAACCACATACTTCTTCTTGCAGTGAATGTATCTCAATAAATTTCTTAAAATGTATTAAACATCTATTATTTATGTACAGTTACAAGGGACAGAAAAGAAGTCCTAATTTTGCAATGCGTTGCTGCTGATTTAATCAGTGTACATTTGCAAACCGGTAAAGCACACACAGTATTTCCCTTCTGCCTCCTGCATTTTTTTCATGTCTGTTGACCACATGGATAATGCTGGAGCTGCTAATTCTCTGCTTGCAGTGATTAATGCTCTTGCCAGAGCACTCATTACTAGAAAGACACTGAGGATCAAACCCATACTGAGAGTAATCCAGCGTAGCACCAGCTGAAGAGACAAGAGTTGTGTCTCCCTATGCCAGGGCTGTATTTATTGCTAAAACCATCTCCAACACAAAGATGCCTTGCCATGTTTATTCTGTGCCACCACATCCGGTATAATCAGGAGAGAATAAGAGACAAAAGGTTTACACTGTTGTGTTTATGTCTGCCAGTAACAACATTGGAGATTCACAGCAGCTGAAGCCAGTCAGTTCATCAAAGTGTTCTTCAGCTGCACAAAGCACTCCATCTTAGCTTTGCATCCAATTGTGCATTTCAGGGGATCTTTCAATATGCTCTTCTAGGCAGTGATAGCAAACTTCGCAATATGCACTCTTGCCTTACTTGCTGACTGGCTTAAAAAAAGAAAATTAAATACATTTCTCATATGGCTATAATGTGGAATTTTTCCACACCATTAAATAAAATGTTACTCTAGTTTATTTTGGCATTTTCAAGGAGAAAACATTTCTTAAGCTAAACTTACTGAGTTGTGTGGGGACATTTTGCTAGTGCATACCATATTTTTTCCCCAACACATATTTCTGCTTCTGTGCCAGCAACTCATCTAAGGTAGAAAATCATCTGCCTCTCCATCTCTCATCAGAATAAGCCAAGAGTAATTCTTCTGAAGTCCATGGAGTTAAACCAGTGTACAGAAGAGAAAATCATGTTCTGCCTGATCAGCCCTGTAAAAGAAAACAAGATACAATCTTTATTAGAAACAACCAAGTTAGAGAAACTTCTTTCTTGCTATAGTTTTTAATGTAGCTTAAGTGGTAGAGTATGACAAATAATATCAGTAACATTTCATAAATAATTAAGAAAAAATATTGCACGTGATGTGCATTTCTTTTTGCAACAACAACCATAATAAATAAATTCTTTGAAACAATAGTCTTTCTTTGTTAATGTATTATGCACACCTGTGCATTGACATAGGTTAACAGGAGGGCAAAAGGAGCCTTAGTGCAAATGTGATAGCCAGAGTAGAGCAAACACAAAGGAAAGTTATACTGAAAGACAGACACAAAGGTTTAATGTTAGCCATTGGAGCTACTGGAACTGATACTTTGAGCTAGTGTTTCTTACCATTAAGGCTTCTTTCTCTGTCTTCCTGAAAAGCCTATTACATAAGTCTGGTTATTGGGTTAGACTCATTTAAAATCCAGCCTTGTGTCACCTATTAAGCTAACAGATGTAGATCCACAGATGAATGAATTACTACTAGCTTCAAAATGCTTGGCTTGTGTAAGGGGATTGAGGTGCTGTATGATGCTTGGGATTTTTTATTTTCCTCTTGCCTTATCCACATGAGAAATACTTTGCTAGGCACTAACTTGCTTGACCTTTTTGTCTCAGCCAGAAATTTTCTATTAAAAGTAAAAAATGATCCTAACAGAGAGATACCAAACATCCATCGTTTAATCTCTGGGGTCCTTCAACCAATTTGAAAGTCAACATTGGAGGAAGCAATTTTTTTCTGTTTGTTTCAGCCTGATCTCCTACAGTTGTTTAAATTGGACTAGCACACAGTTTTAAATTAACTGAATAGTAAAATAAATATGTTGTGTACAGTTTTTATAACACTTACAGAGAGGAATATGATTGTGTAAAAAAGAAAAAACCCACAATAGGGATTATAGAATGACATTCCTATCACACAATAGTAAAGAAAGACATATTATACAAAAAAAAAAATGTATCCCACTCTGAATCCTGGCTTCCACAGGTCAGAGTCTCACTTATGCTAACGGTTATTAACATAGTCTGGGTGAAAGACATACTTTTGGTGCTATGCAACCCTGTTTGAGATATAAATAAATCAAGTCCATCCAGTCAGACCAAGTTAAATGCATGCATGTTCACAAGAACATCTGTACACATACTGAGACCTGCGCACGCTACAATGTAGTATAGTGTTTGACAGTTTGACAGGCGACTTGGAAAGGTAGGACAGAATTCTTTGCTCTTAAAATGTTTATTAAATTATAATATTGGTTTCTAGGGTTTTGGCACTTATCTCTGTCCAAAACAAAATCTTCAACACAGTCTTTTCATTTTTGGGGAAAAAACCCCAAAAGATCCAACCAAAAAACCACATCTGCTGAGTGAAGATTGATTGGTTTAGACATTAGAATCAAAATTTCTAACAGTTCTTTGGTGGGAGGTAGAACTCTGTAAAATTTAAATTTGGTTTTTAGAAATACCCAAGTAAAAATCTCTGGTGACCCCAGAGAAAGAAGTCCAGTGAAACTGTATTACATAATGTATCAACATAAAATTCATTTGCTTATTTGTTTGGAGTCTGACAAAGAAATCAACAGATAGTTCACCTTCATATTTTGTTTAGGAGGAAATTTACCTAAAATCACTCAGACAGAGCTCTTAAAATTACATGTTTATGTTAATTTGCAGATATTTGTATCAATGTTGCCAACTTCAGGGAAATCACATGGAAATATGAGGTTTTGTCATTGCTCTAAAATGTTAAATCCTGTAAAGCTAACTAAATATTGACTATGAGCTAATACAAAACATAAACATGCTAAAAGATTGACATTCACTGCATTAAAGAACACCCTAAGTGAAGAACAGTGCAACACTGCTGTTCTGCGAAGGCAGTGGTATTACAGAACAAAAAAGTGTTCTCCCTGTTCCAAAGAGCAGTTTTAATTTCACCTTCTGTGAAGGGCCAGATTTTACCTTCAGATAAACACAATCTGCCAATAAATTTTCTGAGTAGGTGTACCAAGATTCCCAGGTTCCAGCCTCTCTAGAAACTGTAAAACAGCAGCACCAGAAAATAAGCTGAAGGGGGAAGCTCTAACTGGGTCCTGGATTTATTAATCTCAGTATTCTTTCCTAGAAACAAGCAAACAGGCACAGCCTTCTGAAAACTTAAACACATGCTGTATAGCATGAATTCTTCTACCTGATGAAGTAAAATCTGTTTATAAATTCTGTTCCAAACTGCGGCTTGTGACATAGCAACTTTCCCATTTTTCTCCTTTGCTTTTGATTTTCACTTTCAGAAATGAAAATTAAGAGTTGTCTGTTGTGCATTAAATATTAATTTCTAGATAATGCTTCCTGTTCCACAGTTTGCCATGTTTTAAGAACAGAAAAATTATTCACATTATCCATTTTGTTGAGGATTTTGGAGACTTCCTCAGCAGCAGAGCACCACAAAGAACTCTGTGACAAAACTAAGAGATGGTAAAAAAGGTCAAGATTTGGCACCATATATTTGTTAATCCAGTGTTCCTAACAAGTCAAGTCTTTCAGGAGTTTTATGTAACTTCATAGAAGAGGGGAAGTTCAATACAGAGAAAATAGTGTGTGATCTTGGAATAGCCTGGATTTGCTATGCCATCTCCTATATTTCCTTTATTTTCTAAAGACAGTAACTCTTAGTTAATAAAATTGCACTAGACCCAGGGAACTGTTCCAGCTGTGGCCCCCATACAGCAGGAGAGCATGGGGCTCACCACAAAGTTCTCTCTATGGAGAAAGCTTTCAAGTCTGTCAGTGAATTCACTGCCAAGACTTCTGCTAAAACAGCTGATTTTTTGGGAACTCTGACCAAAATCCTTTTAAAATATTATTCCCAGTTTCATTGACAGCACTTCACAGTGAACACACACTGTCTGCAGGGATTTCATTTTTTCAGGGCTTTAGCTCATGTCCATTTTTGACCAATTAAGCTTGGCAATTTCTTTTTAAGATGATGTTCCCTTCTTTTCTAACAATCCCTCCACCTACTGTCCTTGGAAGTTTTCAGAATAGTCAGGAAAAAAAATAAAAAAGAATAAAGCCCCCAGTAAAGGAACACAAGGCACATCTATGTCAGAAAACTCTTGTTAGTGATTTCTGAACCACTTTTGTCACTGAAATTTAAAGCAAGAATAACAAAACCCTGTTATAAAGGAGGACTGAAACATTGTTTCTCTCTTTTACCTCTTTGTATTATCATGTCACTCTGATTCAACTAAAGCTGCACAGAGGGAGGAAACCACGGTCTCAATCTCTCTGATTTTTGTAGCAGGCCTAATTTTAGAATCTGTTGTGTCAAGTTTTTCTAAACCTGTCAGTTTAATTTGGCAGATGCGGGTTAATGGAGACCTACTGAAAGCAGGGTGAAAGTCTATCCGAGTAGACGAACATAATTCATGACTTTCACAATGCAGCAGTAAGGTAATAGATAAATGTCGCTTCCTTGAAGTTGTAGCAGGAAGCTATAGACAAAGGTACCTTTTTAAGAAAAAAAAAAAGGCACTAGAAAGGAAAAAACGTTAATGGCCATGGAAAGAGAAAGAAAAATACTTCTATGTTAGCTGGCCCCTTATCTTCAAATTCTGAAGTGGCAGCTGCAAAAAGATCAAGACAGGTAGGGCAGCAGAAGGCAGAGGCTTAGGCACAAAAAGCTTTAAATGGAAGCAGAGCACATCAGGCACCATGATACAAATCAGCAGTGGCGGAAGAAACCTTTCAAGAAAATAATTTAATATTTGTTAAATAATTTGCAAGAATTATTACAATATTACTTAGCTCACTTCAGCCCCAGACCACCAGTGAGTCAGGAGTCCGGAAAATGCTGTCTTGACTGGACACTGGTCCATTTAGGTAACTTAATACATACATCTAATGTAGAGTGCTGAGGGATATTCAACTTTGTAATTACATTACATTAATTCTATAGTGATTTTCATTCTGGTAAAAAAACAGATGAGCGAAAATTCACAGCAACAGACCCCAGGACAGCAAGCCCCACAAATTTTTTGTCCTATCAGGATGGTTCAAATCCCATTTTTCTCTCTTCATCTCAAGGGAGAACCTCCCCTCAGAGCTTCATGCAGGTTCTCTGAATTACTCCTTCGAGACCATCAGAGTGTCCTAGTACTTCACATTGCCTCTCACAAGGAACGAGGCAGAATTTAAAGACTTAGAAGAGACCTGTTTTCCAAGAACTGCCCTCTTTAAGATAGGGCACAAAAACCAGTACAGCCATTATCTGAAAGGATATTTGGGCAGTCAGATAAAAAAACACAGACATAGTCTTTTAACTTGCTTGTGAAAATAGAAGGAAACAAGCTGTGCTTCGCTTTTTGATGGTTCACTCTATAAGCTCACCTGGTAAAGAAAGCATGAAGAACTACAAAGGAGTTTCCTTGTATACACACAGGACTTGTCAGAAGCAGCCACAGCACACTCCAGAGCAAGCAATCATAGATATGATGTGTATCTGACAACAAGGCAGGGAAGAAGGGAAAAGAAGAACCTCCCTCCTATGGAAGAGCCATGCCAAATTGCACTATTAAGTACTGCAAAAGTCAGGCCCTTTAATTTTTGTGAGAGTGAAGGAAAAAACCTTTATACTCAAAAGAATAAGTGGCAAGCCACCAGGGAAGCAAGGCTGACTAGCACAGCAGCCCTCTAGAAGCTTGGATCATTAGGCCCTGGGTATGTGCTTATCCATGTGCAGCTTTCCTTTGTCACAAAAGGGCATCTCAGTTATAAATGTTGTTCCACATATGCCCCAAACTGAGGACCTTGAGAGCACTGTGACAAAAACCCCAAAGCCCAAAACCACAGGAGAGAAGTGAAATACTACTTCTTACCAATCTTAGGCCTTTTGGCAGTCAACTGACCTCCACGCATATTAAGCAGCTCTCCATCTGGCTTTCCCACAACCTGAGAAAATCCAGAACTCCTGGACAAATCCTGAGGCAAGGTGATTGCATGCACTGTGGTAACAAGCAATATGTGTGAAAGAGTTTAATCAGATCTATGACTGTTGTACCTTTATTCATCTGCTTATCATGAAAGACTTTGTTTACACTTCAGAGAATTCTGAACAACTTTAGATTTTCAGTGCCCTAGGTATGAAGTGACCCTGCCATGCACAGAATCAGCACCTGCTCAGCATGAGATGCTTCTAGCATATCAAGTGACAAAACTAATCAGTGAAAGCAACTTGGCTCACTAATAGAAGTTACATGCTAATGAATAATGTTTAAGTGTTGTTTTTGCTATGTAAGTTTTCATCCTGTGTTCAGCTCAAAATTCATTTTAATACCTCTAGTTGACAGTTTGAATCATAGAATTATAAGTAAAAAGGCTGGAGGGTCTTCAGGAGGTCATCTTTCCACCCCCCATGCCCTAAAGCTGAAACCCCAGGGATGCTAAGCATTCAGGAGTGATTATGTCCGATTCTGTGAGAAGTTTGCCTTTCAGACATGCTAAAGGGCAGAGGGCAGCAAGAACAACTCTGATCCGTTGTACCATGCTTGAGACATTCACTGTTGTGGGTTAAGGGTCAGGGTCTATCCAGATCATTTTCCATTGTTGCCTAAAAAGGAAAGGCCTCTCTGAATACCGAGAAATCGCTTTAAAGCCTTGATTTAACAGCACAGGATTTGCTATGCTGGATCATGGCATGAGTTCCAATGAGAGTGGCTTCCCTCCTAGTTCGACAACCCACACCAGAGCCTTCAGAAGGAGCTCCAATGCATCAGTGTGCAAAGATGGGAGACACCCCAAGTGCAATGAACACACCAGACACCAGAGGGTGTCTTCTAGCTCACAGAGCTTCTATACTATGGTTATTGCTGTTCCAGTTTGCAAATCTGTAAATATTGTAAGCCATCATGAATATATAAAGATCTTTAAAATATCCAGAGTAGTTAACCCTGCCACATCAGGGTTCTTCATAGACTGGCTGTTCCCCAGGAGAATCATGATTTCCATGTTTGTGTTCTGAGTGTACTTGTACCTCCTTGTAATCTATCATGCTGTGGGGCAAACGTAAAAAAAAAAAAAAAAAGAGTTTCCAGTTTTACCATAACTTCCACAAATGTCTGGCAATTATTTGAAAAACTTCACATTTTTCATTGCTGTGTTTCCTCATGACAGTTAGACTATCTTTTTCTATGCAGTTTCCTTTCTTGTCTTGCCATCCCTCCAACAGGCCTTTTTTGTCTGTCTCAGATTTTATGCAACTCCAGCTATTGCTCTGTTATGTATTAGCTTTTACTAGCATCTGTGGGCCAGATGCAGCAGAGCTCTAACCAGTTCCATAAGCACTGCTGTCAGTTCTGGAGTCAGAATTGTGCATTTCCTCCAAAAACTTCCAACTTCCAAAGGTGGAGTTAAAGAAAGAAAAAAAAAAATTAATCAATGTGTGATCCTAAGCCATGAAAACTGTCAATAGCTACACTTGCTCTTTAAAAATTAATTAGAACAGCCCATGAGCTTGTTTAAATCCCTGAAATTAGTGTAACTCTTCAGGGTCCTTAAGCCGAGTTGGAATGAGCTCCCAGTCCCACTACCTTATACAAGCTCCAGTTCCAAAAGGTGATTTATCCCTCTGAGAGTACCTGAAGCAAGATACATCCTTCACAGCTGGGCAAAGGCGGAAAAGTACCTTTTCTGCCCATTGATATAGTATTTAAAATAGGAGGTTCCATCTCTTTCAGTGGCACAACTGTTGGAGTGTTAGCAGTGACACCTCAGACGCGGCTGCACAGCAGGCGCCTTTCCAATCCAAGGCTCATCCCCGACATCACCAGTTAGGGTTACCTTGGTGGGGTTACGTGGCCAGATCCTTAGGGGTACATCCACAGGAGAGACAGAGGCACATATCAACAATCCGTCTTTCAGAACATTAGCCCAGGCATTTTCTCAGGCTAAATCCTACCTTTCAAGCTTGAATTGAATGCAGGAGAAGAAGTAGGCACCCAGGAATTTGGTCTAAAACTCTGAGAAAGATTTGCTTAAATGTAACAGGAAATGATGAGGAAGATTTCAGGAATCTATTCTTTATATCCTTAAATAGATCCTGAAGTCTATTTCAAAGTCTCCTAGCATGGTACACACCTCCTGATAAAATATGGTCAAAGCTATGTGATTTTGACACTCTGAATCTTTGCACTAAATTCTTCTAACTTATTTGCGGAAAGCCATATATTTATTGAAGAGATGAAATTGCTCCTTGATAAATGTATGGCACATTAAACTGTGTTTGCAATTTTTACTAAAATTTCCTAAATTAAACCTAATTATTTCGTTATTTTCTGGGGTATATGCTAACTAAAATAATAGTTCATTTTATTCCCTAAATAATTTTCTTTAAAAAAAATTGTTGCTCAATATATCATATCTTGATTGTATTTCTTTTTTTTTTTTTTGCTTTAAAACAGTTTACCACCATTAACCAATTAATTTTTATTGCCCTTTCATAAATGGCAGAGTGCCATGGAATAAAAAATCATTCCATTGTTATTTTCTGCACATTGAGAGCCACAGTATCCAGTATTGATGGCTTCAACATATGTCATCTCTTTGGCCAGTTAATGGAAAAACTCTTCTTAATGGAGAACCTCATCCAACTCCCATAGAAATCAGTGAACCTCTTCTTTTCCACTCTAAGACTGGAAGAATTAAGAAGTTATTGAGCTGATAAAACCAAACAATAATGAGGACTGCAGAAAAATCTGCTCTTACCTGAACCAGATGTCTTGAATCACCAGCAATTTTGCACCCTGAAATGCTGTTTAATCTTGGAGTGTTGCCATGGAGAATTCCTGAGTTTATCTACTGAAGAACAGTAAAATTGTCCCCTTTCCTCAAAGTTAGGGACAGTTGTGTCCCCTTTCCTGAACATGACCAGAGCTTCAGTCTCATTTGAACTCATCAGTTCATCAAACTGTCCTGGAGTCATGGATGGTGCTAGGATCCACTCCTGATAAGAGTGACTAGGTTGTTGCAGGGGAGTAGGTCAGTAAAAAGTAATGGCTATGGTATTTCAAACAGTTACCACAACAACAAAAACATAAATTATTAAAGTCTGATGCCTACAGACTATTTTTTCTCAAGTCTGGCCAATTTTGGCTGGAAAAGCCCCCCAAAACCAAAAAAACAAACAAACAAACAAACCAACAAATAAGCAAACAAGAAACAAGCTGAAACCAGAACCTAAACCAAAACCTATCCAGAATGCAGTAAAAGACCTGAAAGACATTAACACTGCAATCAAAATAATTTTCCAGAATTTCAAAATTTGGGATGAGTAAAAATGTATCCACTTCCTTCAGAATGAGTGTAGAAAAGTGTAAGTTAATGTTGCTGATATGCAATTCATGCAGAGAGAGATAGCAGTATTTATATGGCCAGTCAATGGAAATTCTGGTGAAGCCAAGACATGGGAAATATCGTGGGGAATATCAATATATTTTGCTGGTTTATGGCTCTTCCAAAACTACAGAACTTTATTTAATTCTTTTTAATATTGTGTAGGTTCACTGCTTTCTTCCCTCCATGTTAATATTCTGTAAAATTCGTCCCTTTTCCCCCTGCACTTCTCTGTGTTGTCACCCTACTCAAAACATGAATTGCAGATTTTCTCAGTTTTTGTACTTCGCTCTCATTAATTATCTGATCTGTGGAAGGCAAAAGGTACACTTATATTTTAATAACAAGCTTTCAATTTATCAACAGACTCGTTTTGTTCTTTCCTCCCCCTCCTCTGTACTAAGGATGTTTTCATGATAACAATTAGTAGAAGCAAAAACTTTTATGATACTGCCTAGGATCAAGTTTTCAGCTTTTAAAATTCAGACTATATATATACAGATCATATTACCTCTGGGAAAGCTTTTATTAATCTCAACGTCAAAACTATTTCAACAAATCTACCATAATAATGAAAAGACATTTTATCACATTTTGCTGTCAGTAAATTTACTATTCTTTGATAAGGTTGCAAACAACTGAGAAGTAATTGATCTGTAATTAGTGTGGCAAGAGCGCAAGATAGACTGCACTGGGATTTCATCACTTTTCTGTCCAATGCTGTGCATCCTGCTCTGTAATATTAAATTATTTAGCTTCTCTCTTCAAATACAAATTATTTCATGCATCCTCCATTATTTTAGGAGGTCTCCAAAGATGAGAATAACATTTAAATTTCTGATTATCTGTCACCAGCAGAATTATTGCCAAAGGGATAATTTTTCACACATGCCTTGCCGTCTCCTTACTTAGAAAGACATTGTCTGCCCATGCCTGTGAATGGACGCTGCGAAAGCCCATTTGATCTGCACCCAATTATCCCTATTTGTCACTTGGCTGCACTAAGCTCCTGATATATGTGATTGCTTAGCTGAATCCTTCAAGAGCTGTGGTGACTAAAGGGCACAAACTTAGCACACCGTGACTGTCCCACAGAGTCACTACCATCGTCTACATCACAGTTTCCAATTACACAGGCTCTGTCTGCCACCCATTCCAAGAACAGGCTGCAGATAGTCACATAAGTCCACAGGGAAAACAGTTGCCTTCTGGCACAGTTTTTTCAAGTGGGACTTTTTTGTAGGAGCATATGAAGCGTCATTTTTTCAGTGCTGTGTTTCTTCTTAACTTTGAAGACTGGGGAGAAAAGGTAACATGGATGTTCATTGACCTGGGAAAAGAAGTGGCCATAGTTTAATTTATGTAATTGAAGACATAATTTCTTCAATAGATTAGGAAGAGAGGGATGGCATTACCCTTTTGTCGCTAAGCTTCATTTTCTTTTCATTAATAGTTACATTCATCAGTTCACACAGAAGTCAAAAGGAGAGCCTGTCCTTTGAACTCAGAAGTGTCGGGACAGTTACATATTAGTTCATCTCCAGACTCTGAATCTTTATTAATTTCTGCAGAATAACTGACACAGGAAAATGAGCAGAACAGAATACCAAGTGATCATCCTTCAGTGTTGCTGTATATAATGACATGATGAAGTTTTAAATATTAGTTTCTATTCCATTTTTTATGCGTTCTAAGTCAAACTTTTGCTCTGCAGCTGCATAACCAGAATGAGGTTTTTGATGAGCTAATGTGACTGACATGGTGTGTTACTATTGTAAAACAAAACAATCAGCACAAGTGCTTCAAAAATTCCTCTCAGTATATATTTTCCACCAGCTAATTTCTTTTGTTAATTGGCTTAGCTTTGTCATGCCCTTTAAAGTGTCTCACAGTGCCATCCACAGCAGCAAAATTGCCTTGTAATTGTTGATTATTCTTGATCACTGATGTATTGACACCACCAGTCCTGTCCCAGCATAGTGGGTTGGTATAACAATCCATTTTCATTTTATGCATGCTTTATTTTTCACGTTTGTGGCATTTAGTGCTTCAGGTATCACTTTTTGTAGCACCCCTCTTGTAAGTCTCATCTTTCCATGCTGCAGTTGGAGAGTGTCTAGCCATTGTGGGCAGTGTTTATTCTTGCCTTCCTCTGACAGCATATGCTTTGATGATTCGCAGGTTTCTCCACAGCCTGTTTTCTAGTAAAAATTACACATGTGATGAGAAATAGACATCTTCTCAAGTGCCTCATGAGATCTCTGTCAAGCAGAGCTTTGCAGATGGTGCTCAGCCTGGTGCCAGGTTTTCCATGAATGGAGGCAGCTAAGTAGGCCTTGAGTACAAAATGTATGCAAACTGCTCCTAATCTCAGCAGTAGTGAAGTGTGTTTTCAGCAGTTGTCATTGGACCCCTGAACTTGTGACAGGAACTTTGACAAGTATGTATTTCTGACGTATGTTAAATTACCAAAAGTCCTAAACCTTAAATATATTCATTTACGTATTTTACTTACTCAAATATTTAACATATTCTCTGCCCATAATACCTACAAATCTCCCTCACTCTGATCCTAATCTTCCTTTTTAATCTCTTAGCTAAGCAGGAATTACAGATGGCAAATTCATGCATTAGTTTGCTCACTTGAACTGCACTTTAAAGCAAGAACTCAAGCCGTGGGAGTCAGATGAAAATCTGGCTAAAATCTTCCTAAAGATTTACCATTTTGTGAGTTACAGATACTGTTGTACAGCCCAGACGACAGAATTCACATGACTTTTCATGCACCTGGACTTTCTGTGAAATGGGATGATGAAATGGAAGTGTGAAACAGGAGGGTGAGCTTTTTGAGCAGGTCTCCCTACACAGAGGAATGTGGGTGGCAGCCTCAGATTTAGTGAGATTTAAGTCGAAATTAACTTGAAATATATTAGTGAGAAAGAAAAAAGGAAATTAAAAGAAGCTCTAATGACATATTCAGTAAAGCTCTTTGTAGACTCAAGATGCTTAGAATGTGGACTTAGAGGCAGGAGGAAGAAAAGCTCTAAGGCCTGGCCAGTGTAAGCTGTTTTACCCTTTGCTGTCCCTTGTAGGTTTAGTCAAGCTCAGCCACACTTCAGCTCTGGTCGCATAAAGTACCCTGCCCTTATTTGACTTCTCCTGGGCTCTGCTGCTCAGACTCATCATGGAAATCAAACAGAAGCTGAATCTCATTACGACAGACTAATGGGGAACTGGCAAAGAGCCTCTGAACACTCAACAAAATGGCAAGGGCAGTGCACTGCGGGCAAGCGCAGGAAGCCTGGTCCGAGGCCAGGCAGGTCAGTGAAGGCACCCCTCATGTCCACCTGCTCCCCTTGCCCTGTGTGGGCACTGCTGAGGACCTGTCTCCTCTGTCTGGTGCTTGGGGGCTTTCTAGATGCGAAATGTTCACAGTGGAAATCCTCTGTGAATTTGCCATGTAGCCTCCAGAGACTGTATGCAAGCCAGCAAGTACAGGTTAAAGCTGTCAGGCCTGATCTCAGACCTGTTCCATGGGGTGGTTGTTGGTATCTACTAAAAAAAAAAAAAAAGTCCTTTGTGTATTTTTTCAGAACCATGATAAGAAAAAACAGGTGTATAAATACACAAAGATTAGCAGTTGGCTCGGGACATTGGTAGTGACGACTGGGGCACTTATTTAAATCCATTCTGTTCAAATGACTCAAATTAACTACCAAGCAACTGACTGATGGGCTGTGACACAGGTTCAGTGGCCCTGGTCTGGAACAAAAGGGACAAGTGTTCCCAAAATCCCATTGCTGACACTGCAGGGTGGAAGGAAGGAGGCTCCTGGGGAGGCTGTAAATGATTTGCGCAGCAGGACAGGCAGGAGAGTGAGTCTCTGTGCAGGCCAAACAGGAGAGAACATGCGGGATCCTGGGGGGCTGAGAGGGAAGGAAGGACTGCCAACTCAAAGCCAGAAGAAGGGGTACCTTGGGCTACCCTCCATCACTGAGTAAGAGCAAATTTGATGAAAGACTAAAAGCAAAGTTACACACAAATTGTTTCCATAAAGTGAGTGGAAGTGGGCTGAATTCTGATGAATTCACACAGCAGTTGCATAGTGGAATGGAAAACCATGAAAGCCCTACACATGCACGCATACATAGAGCCTGCCAAAACAAAATGTGATCAAAGCAAAAAGAAGCAAACATATGGACAAATTCTTAGCCAGAGAAAAGCGTAGCCAAGTTCACTGACCTTTATTTTAATTTTCTTTAGTTCTCAGGTTTATGAGGAGTGCAGGAAATGGAATGTGCTAATCCCAGCTGATACAATCTTCAAGAAAGGTGCAAAATCTCCCCAAACTAGAGAAAATTGAATGCAGCCAGAAGCCTATTTAATCTGCTCTCCCCCAGTGTCCTTCCAAATAAAGCTCTCCTGATGTTCTCTCAGGGGCCGCCAAATAAGTCAACAAGGAACTTGCAGTGTGGCAGAGAGCTTGTTTTTAAAAATATATTAATACATTTAATGGAAAGTTCACTTCAAGGAGATGAGAATTTGTTTGAAACACTGGGGGATATTTTTTCATATGGCAATGAGGAGCTCCAGGGTTTTTTGTTTCCATTTATTTTTTGTTGTTGCTGTAGAGGGTGATTTTAAAATTTATTTATTTTTTCCTTACTAGTATTTATTTTATTTTATTTTATTTTATTTTATTTTATTTTATTTTATTTTATTTTATTTTATTTTATTTTATTTTATTTTATTTTATTTTATTTTATTTTATTTTATTTTATTTTATTTTATTTTATAAGCTGTTGGTCCATTTTCAGTGTCTCTTTTATTATCACATCATTTGATAGCATCCAGCAGAGCAATAGGAGAATATTGCTAGGGAGTGCATTGGCTGGGGATTTAAACTGACTTCTGGAGGTCTAGGTTTGGAGTTCATCTTGTAATATTTTCAATCTGCTGCTACATAAACATGAACTCTGAGGGTAGAATCTGAAATTTTCTCATAATTTTTACTCTTTTGCATTCACAGAGCCATTTTCATCTTGAAGTATAAATTTAAAGCAGTGACGTTCCTTGTGAGGTTCCTTGTGGAATTGTAAATTTTACACCTCTTTTACAAACAAATGGATTATAGTAACAAAATAGATGAAACTCAAGTCAAGGACATATCTCATTTTCATTGTCATATAATGACAATATTTCACATCCAGCTTCAGGCAGTACAATAAGAGTATAAACTTTGGCATTTCATTGGAAGGTGTAACATAATTCCCTTCGTACTCACTGGTGGGAGTCGCATCCCTGCCTTTGTGGGGCAGGATTTCATTCATGGTTCACGGGAAGCAGGGCTGCCAAACTGGCCGTTAACTCGGGCTGACAGCAGAGCAATGCCATACCCGTGCCACCTGCATGGATGAGGGTACTGTGCTTGAAGCAGTCTCCCAATGAACACTGACTTATTTAACCTTCATTTTACCAAGTACTCCTGAAGACACACCAGGTGGCTATTGAGTTGAGATTTGCTTTGGCCAGACATTCCCCAGGCAGAGATTACCAGGTAGAGTTCACAAATTGCAGTGATGAACCCTTTGCAGAACTCAGGGGTACACGTTAGACTGTCTGAATCTTGAGCTCGTTTCTTAAACTGCAGTGTAATTTCTTAATTGATAAGTCTCTGATTTAACTACTGTGTGACTGCCTATAGAATTCTTTGTGTAAATAGATTTTTAAAACAACAAAAAAATTCACAGACTTATGATTTGGCACTTTATTAGACTATACAGTAATTTTTTGCCTGGAGGTAACGCAGTTCATTCTGTTATAATATGGGTTATGAACTATCAATCATCATACCAGTACATACCAAAGCAATTGTGGTTTAAGCTGACCACTGAGCTTCTGATCAGCAGCGGGACCACAGAAATAGAAGCGTGATTGAAAATCTAGGTATTAGGGACTGGAATAAGAGGGTTTAGTAGGAAGGATCAAGGTTTTTTGACTAAATGTTCCCTTCATGCTTGAACTTTATTTTAAAGAGATGGATTTACTTGGATCTATAAATGCCATAATTGTTTTAACCTTAGAACTTTGGAAAAATTTGGAAACATAAACATTATTCTTTCAGTATTTTAAAAAATTTAAACAGTTATTGAAATAAATGTGTGTTTTTCTCTCTGTTGCTCTGAATAAAATAAAATAAAATAAAATAAAATAAAATAAAATAAAATAAAATAAAATAAAATAAAATAAAATAAAATAAAATAAAATAAAATAAAATAATCAAACAAAACTTTAAAATTTTTTTGTTTTCATCTTCTCATTCTTTTCTGCTTATCCAGTTTTCAAATATTCTGCAGTGTTTTCAAGTTGCAGAGCAAAAATTCTGCATAATCTCTGTTCTTTTGTCCCTGTAACCTTTTCTAAGCATGAAAATGTATAGAATATGGAAAGGTGGAGGAAAGTAAAAATGGAAATATTAAAAGCTAGCCTGCCTAAACATAGGCAAAAAATGACAAAGCAGAAAAAGAAGGGGAAAAAATACCCCCAACAAAAACCAACATCTGAAGCTGTTTTATTAAAAAAAAAAAAAATCCAAAAACTGAGTTTCATATAAAAAGTTTGAATTTAAGCATTAGATAGGAGAATCCTACCACATAGTCTTTTCCCTTTGGAAGCTGCAATTGGCAAGGCAAGCAACCATCTTCAACTTATATAAAGCAGCATGCTGAGAGGGTATGATGGCATTACAATGCTGCACATCATATCCCTGCCAGACATTCTGGAGCTGCTTTTTTGCTATTTCTGTCACAGTCCTCCTCTACCCTGCCTTTTGCTCAGTATGTTGATGCAAAATTTTTTGAGGTCGTATTTAGGAAAAGCCAAATTATTTCTCATTGCCTCTGACCCGCATTTTACAAATGAAAAATTATAAATAAAACAAAATTGTTTTGGAAATTATCAAAATAAATTTAAACAATGTGCAATTTTTCAAAGAAGAAAATGGCAAAGAGTATTAGTTCAGCGAAAGGAACATGCATATTTCAAGGTCCTGCTTTAGTAGATAAGTCCATTAGCGAATTCAGAAAAGCTCATAAACCTTATAATATCTCCCTGTAAAAAAGATAAGAAATAAAACCTGAATATATTGGTAAAAAGAGCTGTGATAAAGTTGTTCTTTCTTGTGTATTTTCAGGTACATCAGGCTGAATTTGTAATGGTTTTCATTTTGCCTACACTACCATTCATCCACAAGCACAGACATCCAGTGGCCACATTTGCATGGACAAATGAGTTACTATACAATTAGTGTTGTATGATCTAGGCTCAAAAATGCTGAAACTGTGTGTTGAAAAGTTTATGGTCTCTAAAAATATGCCTTTTGAAAATGTGACAATAAGCCTTCTATGTTCTCACATCCACAGGAATAAAAACCCTTATTTTTGTCATTTTGATAAATTTTAGGGTTAAGGAAACCTTACCATTAAAGAAATCACAGCTATCTCTCCTGGGTTTGAAGAAAGAGGATGAAACAGAAGCATCATGTAAATTCCATTGTCAGGACTGACATACAATACCACATGCACTTGCTACAGTTGTTGAACCTTTAAAAGTAAAGAAAAGCAAACTTGAATGAATACCCTAAGGTGTATTTAATAATGCAATAATTTTCCTGGCTAAAACAGAGTTCCAGAAATGGCTCCCAGAACTTGTAAGGCTGTGGTCTTAATCAGTATTTGTCTTCCTGAAGAGACCCTAAATAGGCTGCTTTCCCCTTAATGCCTTTCTCTTTAGGTGATACAGGAAAACACATTTAGACAGCTTTAGCCAGAAGACACATGGAAGAGAAACTGAGAGTCTTTAAGCAGTCTCTCATTCCAGTATCTGCCACAGTCCCACTCTGGGTGCAGCGCTATGAATCTACCAGTCCTTCTGCTTTTACCTCCTTCCAGCTTTCGATGCAGAAGTCACTATCCCTCTGTTGCATTCTCAGCTTTCCGAGCTGCAGGAGAGATCACCCCCAAATGCCTGTGTGCTGCTTACAAACCTTTCAGCTTTGAGCACTGCATTGTCCCTGCACCTCCTGCTGAACAGCACCCGTGAGTGGTTCTGAAAAGCAGGAGCATCCTGTCCCTTCACAGCTCACCCAGCAGAGTTACTGCACCTCATCTGGGTGCTCTTCTCCCGGCTGTTTCCTCGGTTCATCCATGTGTGAATACAGTGAGACCTGACTTGATTTTCTAGCATTTATACTATCAAATGTACTGTTTTATGATGGCTCATTAATGAGTTTTACAGCTAAGATGTTTGTTCAACCTTTTCTTGCATGCTGTTAAAACTGTGCTGTTTTAATAGCTGGGAGCCCACAAGATCAGATCTCTGCTCAAGAATATTTATGTGTGGTAAGAGCATTCAATTTGCCAACAAATGAGGTTACAGTGCCTTGTAAGTCATTCATTTTGATGTTTATTTCCTCTGGAATTGCTCTCAGGGGTAGATCTTCCTTCCTGTCAAATGGCTCCACATTCACTTCTCACCAGCTGTTCTTCTGTATTCCTGAATATTTCCTGGACTGAGAGAAATGCATATTCCCTGATTTGCTTGATTGCAACATGTGACAAAGAAAGCAGAGCCCAGTCTGTGGCTCTAATCAGATGCTGTGGGAAGAAAGGGGAGGAATTTTGGGAGAATAATATTAACAGAAGGTTTTTTCCATTTTTTCCCACTCTTTCACCCTTTCCTTTATTTTTCTGTAGGTCAGGCAGAAGGTCCTAGAGTAATTTTGATCATTTGGTTCAAAGGCCATCACTGTGAAGCACTGTGCTGTCCTGGCAGTGGACATTCCCTTGCTTTCACCTCATCTGCTCCAAGCAGGCCATTGCTGTCTACAAGAAAGTTTTAATAAATGCCCACATAAAAACTGCAGCCCCCACTGACAAGACAAAATCCCTCCAAGCTTAGCACTGAGTGACATTCAATCAACTGAGCAAGTTTTGTGTGTCACATACTGGCTGAATAATGTAGCTTTGATTAACATATTCATATGTCGGAACCAAGTCCTGAGCACAGGCCTTTGTAAAAAAAAAAAAGAAAAAGAAAGTAGATGAGGACAGCAGACCTCCTGCAATGCAAGCGTTGCATAAGCTCTGAGTCCCAGTTTTAGTGACTTTGTGCTGCTCCCTTTTTATTTTATTTTTCTTTCTGTGGGGCTTTTTGCCACTAATGAAAACAGAAGTTGCAAAGCATGCATGTCTTGATATCTTAATAGGTTTTCTACTCTACTGGGACACCTTAGCATCTTGAAAGTTTAAAGCTGATATACAGTGTAACAGTAAAAAATTAATTATTATTAAGGGTTAAGCAAGGACCTGAGTGGTGGAAACCAATCCAGTTGTGTATAATTAGAGAGTAGCTACCTTGTAATATTGAAGCTGTAAATAGCCCCAGCGGGGGCCCTGACAGAAGGCTGAGGTGTTTACAAGGCACAAGAGATGCTGCCTCAAAGTACATAACTCCTGTTGCCATAACTATTGCTGATATAATGGATGTGTTCATTAAAACCAGAGGATTATTTGTTTATCCATCTTTCTCTATTGCAGGCTCTATTGCAGGCTCTTCCTCGGAGGAGGGAGGGGCAGCTTCTTTTCAATACAAATTTATAGTACACACCTTTTTTTTTTGCCCAGTCAGAGAAATATTAAAGCATTGCTTTATTGATTGCTAACCAGCAGTCTGCTCCCCACTGGGAAAACAAACTTCTCCAAACTGCTTGCAAACAGCCCTGCAGAATCCAGAAGGGAAGGAAATGCGCATACATCCATTTTTAGGCTCCCATCAGGCCTTGGGAGTGGCACACATTGAGTCTTTGTCTGCAAGGCGCGCTGCTTTCCCCGGCAGGGCCATTACCAAGGCTCCTCCTTATGTGTTCAGCTAGGCTGCTGGAAAACTCATCCTGCACAAGAAATGAGGTGTGAAAGTTGCCTGAGAAGGAAGAAGAGGAACTGTCACACCTGACCACAACATCCATTACCCATCCCCTGCTCTGGCTGCAGGGAAGGGGTGAAGGGACCTGGAAACAGGGAGACATGTTGAGCCTGAGTGAATGAGTGAGCTGAGAAAGGTGCTTTACATTTTGTCTTTACTGCTCACTTTCCAAACTTACTGGAATGGTAAGAAATTAAAGTAATTTTCCCCAGGTGGCACCTGGCTTGTTTCCGATGGTGACTGGTGACTGATCTCCCTTTGTCTCCATCCATAACAGTTTTCCTTCTTATTAGGTACCAACATCCCCTTGGTGAGGAGGAGTGAGCACTTGGTAGCCAGGTGAAGTTGGTGCATCAGAGCCCCATGGGCACCTGACCTCAGGATGAGGTTCCAGAGCTCCTGCCCTGTCACTACACACACAGAGTTCTCTCTCCATGCACTACTGAAATTCCAGCATGTGACCATGTGCAGCAACATGAGGAAAGATACCAGGAATACAACAGTAGCAGTACCAGACAACTAATAATAACCAAGCAGATATAGCATCTCTCCATGGGCTCTTCACGGCTTGCTTCCAAATGGTGAGGCCACGGGTGGCTGGGGAAGGCTGCCAAAAAGATGACATCTTCACAGGTCATGCTAAAGGCTTCATCACAGCTCTGTGCTCCTAGAAATGAGCAAGGGATGGATTTTCACAGACTGGTATTTCTGGATGGGCTTCAACTTAATTTTTTTCTTCATTAATACTACCTGAGGAGTGAGATCATGACTCAGGTTTGATACACAGTGTGCATTTATCTCCAGAAGATGCTGCTCCTGGTGTCCTCAGGCTGGTGTCATTGCTAGCCTGCCAGAATGAATCACTTGCTAATTTTGGAGCAAATGCACAGAAACAGCCTGGTTTTCAGAAGGTGCAGATCCAGTGTCGGGCCACTGAGAGCAAGCGTGCTGGCAAGCATCCTGCAGGCACAGTGTGGGTGGTAAGTGAGCTCGCTGTGGTCACTTTGAAATAAACTGTCTTGCTTGGAAAGAGTAACTGCCCTACAGACGTCCATGAAACCTATCCCTAAACTGCATGCTGTCAGAGTTTCCATGCACAACTTCATGTGAGGAAAGATTAATTTGTTAAGAGAAGGCAGCTTATAAGATATAAGAATAATGTTTTTCTCCTAGCAAGCATCATCATTTGTAGCCTAAGTATTTCTTTCACCACTGCTGTTATCCTTATCTATTGTAGCTCAATATTTCAGTCATCAGTCATTCAGCCTGTCTTTGGTGTATAACTTTATCCCCCTAAACTTTTCCACATATTCATTTTAATGAAATTTTATCACATGCAGAATTTTTGTCACATCAATATCAAAGCTTAGAATTAGAAAATGTATACACAATTATTTTTAAATTTTTGTTTCCAGTCTGGTTACCCTTTGTGCAGTGAAACTTCCGTGCCTTAGATTCCTGATCACCATGAGGGCAGACCAGGATGGAGCAAATGCAGTGGGTTGGCACAAACAGCTTGGTTGCCAGCTTGCAGGATAAACAGCAAGTGTGCTATTGCAGGCTGGCAAGGTAAGAAGAAAGCCTCAGTGCAACATGGACCAGCTTGGGTTATCTCTAAAGGTCAATCTCAGCATCCAAAACTCTTTTTGTAGTCATAGGTTTGGGGTCAGGGGGAATATTTTCAGCTATTTTCAGTAGGGTTTTTTTTTCCTGTTAGTTTTTGCACTTGCAGGTTAGATACCAGCAGAGGCACAAAACCTCTGCTGGGGCTTTGTGGTCTCTGCTCTCCATTGCCACCAGTGCCTGGTTACAGAGGATGTCTGGAAGACAAAGTTTGCAAACTTGATTCCAGTTAAATGTTCTGCCAAATATTTCCCCTATCTACACATTCCAAAATCAAAATTGGTAGAAATCTCTTCAGATTCTTCTGAGGTTCCTCAGGGGAAAGCAACTCTGTGGAGGTTTGAGCACTAAAGTGATCAGAAAACGTTTCAAGCATGTTAATACTTTGTTCTTAAACACTATGGAAATTCTATTGCAAATCAGCTCCTGGCCAAGTGGTGAGCATGTGTGCTTAATTTGAAGTATTGATTCCATGATTAAGCAGTATCCACAGTATTGATAGATGTCCCTGAATCAGGGCCTTAAAGTATGCAATGGCTCTTCTAATTAGCTACTTCAGTCATTTCACCATGACCTCTTAATTTTGCATGATTGGAGTTTTACTAGTTTATGAAAGAATATAAAAGCATTCAATAAGAAAGCAGGAAACAGTGAATCAATTCACTCCATTCTCATCAGGGGTTTGATCCTGTGATATGCTGAGCATTGACAGTGCTTAGACAGTCAACACAGAGGCCATTGTACAACTTCAGGAAACTTGTCATTAAAGCATACCACAAGGTTCTCTGGTTATCCACATTTTCACACGCCAACAGAAATCTTAATGCAAAAATATAACATTATCATCATTTAGAGGGGTCTTAAGAGACTGGAACATTTAGTATTCAGCAATGAATGCAGAGGACAGACACACTGTAAGTACTAGACAACCCTCCTGCAATATTATTCAAAAGATGGCAGCACTAAGACAAACTCTGAAGAAATATATGGCTGAGTACATTTGTGTTAGGAAGTAAGGAGATGTAGCAGGCATAACTCGTGATAATTTTCAAAGAGGTTGTAGTTCCCATTGATCAGAAAATTGTCAGTTTCAGCACCTCATTCCATCCCAAAAAGCCAGATGAAAAAACTCATTATATCTTGTTTATATTCATACAAATGCAGTAATCAGAAAACAATAATCACAAAGTAGTTTATAAACTGCTGTAATTCCACCCCATAAAATGATACAGATACAATTCAAAGGTTTCCTTTATGTTATTGATAAAGTATTGCTACCTATAAATAAATAAATTGTGTGACATTACTAAACACATATAGTATATGTGACTTTCATGTAACACTGTAGAAAAGTAATTAGCTCAAGGTCACTTGCAGATCAGAATGGCTTAGGAGGATAGTTTAGTCCTGAGCTGTTGACTAGGACAATGAGATTTATATATCCTTGTTTGTAGATACTATGATATTTGTTTAACACATCTGTCTGGATAATATTTGCACTGAACAAGCAGGGAAGAAAGGATGAAAGAGCCAAATGTCAACTATTTTATGTTTGTGTGTACAACAAAAGGGAGAGTTTACAAATGTCAGCAACTTGTATTTGTGTTTCACTCCTTCAAAACATCTTGCAACAAAAAAATTGGATGTGACAAGAAATTAATCCATATTGTGATCTAATTATGGGGGAAATGTAAGATGTCTAAAATATTTAATTGTGAGAAGTGTCTATTAAGCTAACTTTGCAGTGAACTTATAAGATTTTTAAACACATGTGCCAGGTTTGATGTGCCTAAATAGCCAGAATATCCCTGATTTTCTCTTTCAGGGATATACATGGACCACCCAAAAATAATAATTTCTACCTCTTACAATCCAGACCAGGGCCTGGCCAGAGAGTCTTCTTACTGCCATTGACCGCTCACAGGGAAAGGGGCTTTTTCCAGGTAGGCTGGAGAGGGAAGGCGAGTTGGGGCCGGCAGAGCTGGGGCTGCTGTGCTGAGCCACGTCCTTGTGCCAGCCTGGATGCAGAGGGAGTGGTGCCTCCTTCACATGGCCGCGTCTCAGCTTTTGGGAAGTGTTTACACAGAAACTGACGACAGCTGAAAAACCTGGCTTTTTATTTTAAATCTCATTTAACTACCTCACCCCATCTCACTAAACCACCTCTTTGACAGATGACCATTTGGGGCAGTGTTGTTTGGGCACCTACACCACAATCAAAAATCTGTAAATACTTGTTTGCATGCCCTTCTACTAACACAATCTGCTGCTGTGTGTTTTCATATGAAGCTGCAGCAAGGCAATAAGGAAGTGCTCACCCAGGAGACACTCCAGAGAGTTTGCCAAAAATTTAGATAGGCTGAGCCAACGTATGCAAACCAAACTGAACTGTCACAAACACAATTATTGGCACAACAAAGTCATCCCTTATTCACCATGGTCGAGTGATACTCAGATACAATATGGAAATGAAGGAATTTCACTCTGTTCCTATTTGGGGGGTTACCTATCAGCAGTAATTAGGAATACAAAATGGAAGTACAGATATAACAATTAATAAAAATCTGTGTTAGATATCCCTTTCCTCTTGTAATTTGTGATAAGCAGTGCAGGGTTTTAAGCTTAATTCACTGGACACACTTTTCTGGCAAGTCAATGCCTTTAGGACATCTGGGGCTGTGCACATTGTTGTCTCTCCCAGTAAAAACACCCTTGGATCATTACTACCCGCAAAAAGTTCAACAAGAAAGGAAGGAAGGCAAAAGGGAGGGCAGAAACACTCAATACCCTGCTCTTTCTCAGCCCCTCTCTTCCTCATCGTGACCCTGGCTCCTGAGCCTCTGGCCTGGCCTCCCTACCTCCCCCACCATGGGCTGACCCCGAGGGCATCTCCCCATCTTCCCCCCATGCTCCTCACAGCTGGTGGTCACATCTGCACCACCCCTTCCACAGTCCACAGAGGTAAAGAACCAGCCTGATATGGCTCCAGCTGTGAGGCTCCATGGGGTTTTCCTGGATTATCCGTCCCTTTCCCTGCCCCCCCCCCCCCCCCCCGCCAATCAATCTGTGAGCAGGCAGCACAGCTGCATGCACATCTGGCCCCTCAGGGACTGTTGTCTCCCATGCAGCTGTGTAGGGCTGAGCTGGCATCCAGTGCTTCCACCTGGCTTGGAAGTGCCCCATGGACCACCAGTTCAGCAGTTCCAATTCCTTTCCTGTCCAGTCATACTAGCACAAAAATCATCACTACGAGGTCTGAGGTCTGTTTTGCTGGTTTGGGCTTTTTTTGTAGTTTTTTTTTTTTCCTTTTGTTTATATTTTTTTACAGAGATTTCAAAATTTGGCAAATATTTTACAGCAGTGATGAATTGCTTATTACCAAATGATTTGGTAACTTCCACGTTGTCTTTGATCACTTAATTAAGTTGAGTATATAACTTTTTGGAGAAAAATTAATGAAACTTATTTGCATGTGTATTAAAAATAGGATGTAGTACAAGACTCCAGAAGAAGGGATGATGAATCTTTCCATGTTTTTGGCAAGATGATGTGGCTAGCACCAGGGAAATTCAGAACTGGGTTCATTACTTGGTATCTGTCTTAGATGCTGATGTTTGTGAGAAATTCTTACAAAGAGTATGAGAGTAATTATGGTTTTAATGATTGACTACGGCCAGTTTTCACAAGTGAAAAGGACTACCAGAGGTGGAGGCAATAGAAAACATGGGACTTGGGGTGTCCCATGATTTCATTCTCATACCACTGATCTAAATGGCAGTCTTCTTTCATCAAGAGGTCATTAGGTCAGCCAAGTGGTTAAGTTCCTAGTAGCTTAATTTGTGTCAAGGGGACTGCATGTTTGTACAACCCATCTGAGAATGCCATCAGGTCCCATAGGCTTTCAGACAAATTTTGCTCTTATTTAACTTGGTGTGGAGTAAGAGTAGATTCTTGTCATTAGTGCAATTAATTCAAATATATATCATCATAATCTTCAGCAGCATTCACCTATTCAGAAGCACGCTCTCTATTTTGTGCACATAACTTCCCTTGACATTAACAGGAGGGGATAATAGACATGGAAATGTAAAGAGAGGTTAATACTCTTCCCTGTGACCTTCCCAGAGACATCATATTTTCTCAAGCTGACCTCTCATTATACTGAAAACTGCAAAGAAAAAACCCCACGGTTTCTGTTGCTTTTTTTGTTCACTTCAGAGACTACAGACATCTGCCCTAAGTACATTCTGTTAATAATTATTTTGAATGTATTCTAAAAATCCACATCATTCCCAAAGAGGGGAAAAACACAAAGAAACCCCAGTTGGTGAGGGAGGACAATGTGCAACATTATAACCAGTGCTGGAGCTGCCTGCCGTGTTTGCCACTCAGAGATAAAAATCATTCCTCACACTTTGAGACAAAAGTAAATGGCAGTTTGCAATGTTAAGGACCCCTGTGGAAATAAGATGAAATGAGACGAGGCTTCCAGACCTGTGAGAAAAATCAATCTGATGGAAAATTGACAAACTTGTTTAACGTGTCGGCACAAGATCCGAGAGTTGACCCGTAGAGACCTCCACTTAGGCATACCGTGAAGTTACTGTCAGTTCTCTTAATCTGTTCAATTACACAACAGGATCTCAAAGGGGACTTTTTACCAAACATCACTTTAAATTAACTTTTCTCCTTCGTGTTTTAAACTTGCAGTCCTTCCCCGCCTCTTTGCAGCAACATGGGTAAATTATTAAAAGCCCACTTGTTTGTCAGTGTTAATGCTACAGAAAGATCAGTTTAAAATTTTGATTGGAAATAGAGAAGTTTTGTGAGGTTAAAAGAGAAAAATGCTCATCTTGTTACATGTCACCAAATTAATCTCCATGATCATTTCTCTGAGGCAAAGGTCTATTGTTTTCCTGGTTTAGGGGAATGAAGAAATGGTAGCAAAAAGCAGCACACCATAATTTTTATTCTATTAGGAACATGAAACTCTGCCACTTTTCACAGCCATGAGCCACAAAGTGAAAGAGAGTATTCAAAATGGAAGATATACAACTGTACTGAACTGACCCTAAATGTCATTTTACTTTCCCTGGGGAAGTGGATTGGGAATAGGATAGGAAGGGAAGGTGCTAAATAATGCAAGAGATGAAAGTAGTTTAACTTTGAAGATAGGTAGAGCAAAATTGAAGAGGGAGAGATGGAACTGCAGAGGGCCAAAGAAGAGAATTTTGGATTTTCTGTCTTCATTATTTTATTAAATGCACCACTAAAATAAAAGACTAATTTTCCCCAAAATACATTATATTTGAAGTCTGAAGTGAAGGATTCTGAAACTTAAAAGAAAGAGCAGCAGAAATGCAGCCTATCAACTACATTCAAGTGCCAAGATTGATGGGTGTTATGGTGCAAATGTCCAGAAATATTATCTAATAGGTTCATTTTCCCTGAATGCATTCTGTTAACTAGCAAGCTCATAGAGAATGTCACAGTAGCCACAGTAGTCTGTCTGCTATTGATTTGGAGTAGGTGTGGATTATGTGATGTATCCTGCTGCTGACCTGTCTTATTCTTGTTGATTTCAGTGGAATGAGGATTTGTAGCAGGTTCTTTTCTGGTTTTCCATTTTATAGTTTGATTTTTCTATTAAACAGATTGAAGGTGAGAGACCAACATTCATTTTGTGTAGTAAGGTATGAAGAATGAAATACCAAGATGAATTAATTTTTTGGGGGACGGAGAGAAAAGTGCACACGGAGAAGAAATTGCATCTAGGAAGAGAGCAGAAGCAAACAGCTTATTTTTTAATTCAGAAGGGACTAAGTGATATTCTACCATTCTTGTTAGAACATACTGGGGAAAGAAGGTTTACTTCTCTAACCACTTAAAATACAAAAGGCATCAAATTCTGAAGGTCCCTTGTCAGTTTTGTTGAAAGTATTAATATTGTTGTAGTGTTGACAGTTCTTGATAAAACAAAATACAACCAACTGCAAAAGTTCTGTCTTGATTAGTTCTGTGTTCTCAGTTTGAAGATTTAAGGTAAAGGTTAACTGTAATTTACATTAAATACCTACTTTATAACCATGTCTGCACTACTATCAGAGATAGCTCTATTTTAGCAGTGCGGTAATTTGTAAAAGATTTTTTTTTTTTTTGTATAAGCCACTGTTAAGGCTCATTGGAAACATGTTAAAAAGTAGTATTAACTCTTTTCTCACTTTCTGACTGACCTGAGGAAGACCCTGTTGCTCTTTTCACCAGCAAGAACTTTACACAAGCTATGTTTTCCACAGGCTTCAAAAACTTCAGCCTCCTCGGAGTCCGCAGAAATTGATGTAATTCTACTCAATAGTAGACAACCTATATTTGTGGGTTTTTAGGTAGGTCCTCAGCTCAGGCTATCTAACTTAAAAGGGCAAATTCTGACCTAGGCGGTATGGAGGTCAGTTTTAAGACTGTAACTGAGGCCAAAGGGGCCCAAATCCACATCTCAGTTTTGAAGGGTCATTGAATGGTTAGTCCTCAGCAGCTTCCTCAAGCCTGATCCCTTGATCCAAGAGCAGAGGTGGCACGTTATGGCTGGTGATTCAGCTGCCAGCTCCTGTATGTTGCTTACTTGGAGACTACAGCAAATAACACAATTTTCAGAGATGCCCTATGCATCTACGGGCACTCTAACTTAAGAGAATAAAGACAAAGTTTGCCCAAAATTAGAAGGGTAGCAGCTCTACTCTTTTATGGAAGCTTTTGGTAGATTGTAATGTTTGTGACTTCAGCTACAAAGGAGATTCAGTGTTACTGAGTATTAGCCCTACTCTGAAGCTATACAAATAATAATACTGAGTACTTAATAGTAAACACTAAGTATCTTCTAAGCAAAGGGTCAAGAACAAGGTGTAACTAACATGATAAATCTCACTAACACATATATAGGAACATAGATCACTATAATGAAGTGTCCTCCATAGTATGTGCTAGCTAACTGATATAAAAATGCTAGTGCAGTATCAGTGGTTTTAGAAGCGAATTTAACTGAGCCTTGAAGACTGTGGTTAAAAAAAATACTTCAGGGGTGAGTCTAGGCAAGTCAACACATTAAAAAGTTATTGCAATATAGCTGCCAGCACGTTAGAATGGTGATTTTGCAGACATCCTAAAAGGAAGCACAATCTACAAATCACTTGTTTTTCATTTATTCCACTTGTGCTTTCTGTCAGGAGAAAAAACTTTTCCCTTTATTAGACAGCAACAAACAAGTGGAAGGAAGGACAAATATACACGAAGCCAGGAAGTCCTTCTTTTTGTTTTTGTTGATGCAAGCTTGACTTACAAGACAGAAGTTTTTGTGGCCTTTATCATAACAGTGTATGGTCAACTCCTGTAAAATTTCCAATATGCCTCAAGGACTTACTCATGTAAATGCAAAGGCTTTTGAAATTCTTACCCTTTCCCTTATACCTGTCATTCTTGTCTATTATATCCTGATGCAAAGAATTACCCTTTAGTCACTATCTGTATCAAGGGTGGGGTTTATTTGTTTCCCAGTCATCTATTTCTCTTATTCTCACATGTTCACACTATGGCAATGCAAGTTTATCCTCTCCTAGGCATTAAGGACAATTTCCCAGACTAGAAACGAAGAAATGTGCTGATTTTACAGAAAAATTCTCTTCCTTTTTTGTTGCCATTGCCACTTCCCAAACATATTCTGTCATGTTGGCAAAGATCCTACATAGATCCTATCCAAGGCATCTTTGTTTCTGCCAAGTACCAGATCTTACCCTTATACCATGATACGTTGGGCTGCAGAACATTTAAGAAAGTTAAATGATAGCTTTGGGTTGTTTTTCTTTTTTGGTCTGTGGGTGTGTGTATTTTTAAAATGGATTCAGATGTGATATTTCTCTCCAGTTTTCCAGAATATCAACAAAACTTCATTGAAAAATTTATGAGTACAGGCACAAACATATAAAGGTGGGAAAAATAAGTTTCTGAGGGCTGGTAATAATTTCAGTATTTAACAGCTGTCTGCATTTGCTCAAACCTACCTCTACTAAGGAGATTTCCACCCATGGAAGATTTACCCAAAATACTTATTTTTCAGAGGCAATTTTTTCACAGGCAAATTTCTTGAGCTTAATTTACTGCACATCCTTGCTGGAATAGTTCTCAATCCTTTGCAGATGCAAAGTCACAGAGAGCTGCCTGGATATATATGATTTTACATGCCTTGCAGATAGCTCAGAGATGCAATTGCAAAATCTAGCTCTCACAGACAGCTGGGAATTTGTGACAGTCCCTGAAGGACTTTGCATCCATAAACCAATGACTGGATTACACTGATCCATAAATGTGTTATTCTCCTATCTCTGGCTAATGCAATACAAATAGTCTTCCTGCTGTTAACTGTTTCTGAAGCCACACACAAGAGAATATAAAGGATATGGCATATATTCAAACAGAAAGGTCAGCAGGTCACATGCTCTTTATGCCAGCAAAAGAACTTTAATATCTGTAGTGTAGCAGAAAGAAGTAAATGCAGAAATATTCCTTAATTTAAGTTCTGTGTTCGGAAAATTTTGCTAAAAAGGAGTGATTCATTCAGACCCTAAGGGGATTGGTGACAAAGCCTGGTCTACAGCAGGAAAGCTCAGCTTCAGAACAAGCTGTGGGGATAAAGCTGCAGGATTGTTTGTCAGCACTTCCTGCGCCGTAAGAATCCAGGAACCCTCATGGCGACGTCGCCTCCTCAGCCCTGCACCCTCTGCATCCCTGTCAGCCTGGCTCAGAACCTTTGCTGCCCTGTCCCATCCCACAGGGCCCCTTGGCAGCCTGGCAGCCAGGGAGAGAGGCAGGAGGCACACACCCTGCGTGTCCAGGGTGCAGCTGGCCCTGGCTCCTGCCTGGGGAGGGCTTTCCCTGGCCTCTGCTCCCCTGGGTGCTGGGCAGGACTGTGAGACCCACTGCAGCAGCCAGGGGCTCTGGGGCAGTGTGCTGGGCAGGGCAGGGCTCTGGGCTGGGACCACGACACTGAGAAGCAGCTTCTGATAAGCACGCCCTGCAAACAACAGGCGAGCCACGGGGCAATGTCTGTGTGAGCAGATTGAACTTGCCTGGAACAGCTCTTTAGTGCTGAGGCTCACAGACATGGGACGACTCACGTCTGTGCCATTCACCCTTCCTGCCCTCAGGAAGCCACAGCTGTATTCAGGGAACCTAAGGAGATGGACATTAGGCATCATTAGCTCTGAACGTTTTTAGAGCTACAAGGCCAAGAGCATTCCAGCAACAGCCAGATGACCTGAGAGTCCAGCAGTGCTCCTGGCACAGCTCTTGCCACCAGGAGAAGTGCAGGCACAGAAACGAGTGCCATGTCCTGGAAAATGCAGTGCCTAGTGAAAGCAACATCTAATGAACAAACCCTTCCACTGTTACTATTGAGAAGATCATAAAGGCATTTGACTTTGGACTTAATTTCGCATTTCTACAGAGTCATTAAAAAGTAATTTTGCTTTAGCTACAATGTTTTTGGTTACTATTAAAGATTTCCGGGTTTATTTGCTCCCTAACCAGGAAGCAAATCCTTGCTTTGTTTCTCTTCAGGAATTTTTTTTTTCTATTTTCTAGCTTTCTCATTGACCTCGATATTTGAACACCTGTGAAAGACTCAAGCAAGGTGATTAACATTCACTACATTTGTTTCTCATTTTTCTCCAAGGAAAGAAGGATTTGAAGCATTTTGCTTTGTGTATAAATATTACTGCCTATTTTAGAGAAAAAAATATCCATCCCTTACAGCAGAGTTTAGTTTATATTGCTTCAGAGACCATGACTCACATAGTGTGATCGGGAGAGGTGACCAGAGACTAAAACAACAGCACAAAGGCAACATTTTAGTCCTTCAAAAGTAAGAGCTGAGATGTTGATCTTGGTTCAAGGAGAAGCCAAAGCAAGACACCTGGGGCGAGTTAAGTGTGTGCACTGGGAGTTAGTGCTGCTGAGAATATTCTTGCAGCTTTCTCTAAAAGCTGGTATTTTGAAAATACCAAAGGCTGCAGCATTTTCAATAGGGTACATAATGAAAGCATGATATTATGAAATTTTCATTCCAGAAGTCTTTATAACTTCACAGCACCTGGAAATGCCCAATAATACTCACTGTAAAATTTTTCATTTTAAGACTTCTAATATTCATTTAAACACAAACACTTTTCATCAGCTATATATAGAAAGACCTACCTAAATATTGAAGGGGAAACAGTTCAGTTCGCTGTTTTGGTTCACTTTTGCCCCCAAATAAACTTGAAACACAACCCATTAGCAAAACTTTATAAAGCTGAAACACTTGGATTTATCTTATATAATCCTGACAGCCTTTACAAAAAAACTCAACCCTAAACATAAATTAAAGAATTTTTGCCTGTTTCTTTTTAACAGATGTGAAGATGCAGCTGTTATACAGACCTTTACTCCATTCTACCTTACTTCAGCTTGTAAAAGAATCTCCAGTTAAGCAACCACAGCCACAATGCTGTGTGTGATTCAGCCAATTTATCTGTGTTAATCTGAGCCTAATGCAAACAGAGCCAGAGGAACATCTGAACTTTTCCCCAGTTTTTCAGCAACTATATATTTTCAACACTATTATATGTGTTGAAAATACATCCAAAGAGCCTACTACAGGGAGGCTTTTAATAAAGCAGGACTTGGAAATATAAGACCTCATAAAATATGAGTCACACAATATGACCATGTACCTACCCTGTTTAGATTGGCAGAGCACAGCTATTATCACAAAGAATTATTTTGTTTTTCAGTGGTGCCAATCCATGGTTGATTCCACATGCTCAAGCTTGGAGCATCTCCCAGGGTGTCTGTGGTTTGAAAAAAGAGCTTCACATCTCTGCTTCTAAGTATACCAGATATTCAAATAAAAATCTCAGTCACCTATATAGCAATATCACAGATCACTCAGGGAGAAAGCTGTAAGAAAAAAATTACAGGAGGCAAGTTAACATTATTTTAAATATTTTATTGTAGTGGAGTCTTTAAATGTATCTGCTTTAAAGTGACTCTCTGTTAATATGGGGTTTCATAAATAAGCAGCATAAATCCTCACCTGCTTTAACATACACGTCTGAATGTTTACAAGGTCAACTATCATCATATTCTTTTCATATAAGCTCTCACCATTGTTGTTTTGCAAAGCGTCATTTTGTTAATAACCATTTCTTTACCAAGAGGGTAGTCAAGCACAGGAACAGGCTTCCTGGGCAGATGATCAATGCCCAAGCCAGTCAGTGTTCAAGAGGTTTTTGGATTATGCCCTTTGTTACTCAGCACTGTCAGATAGTTGGACTAGTTGGTCACTACAGGTGCCTTCCAATAGAAATAGTGTATGCTATCCTATCCTATCCTATCCTATCCTATCCTATCCTATCCTATCCTATCCTATCCTAATTATTTATTAGATGAAACAGTCCTTTTCCTTTCCTCATTCAAGATCCCATGACCTGAAGAAAGCTTACTTTGGGCTTCTATTTTCATAAAACCAAAGTGTATGTGACCTGCTGCTTCTCTTGACTTTGCTTCTGCCAAAACTACAGTTTATGAAGACACACCAAGGCCATATTTATCTTGATAATCTGGGTGGACATCATTGAGCTCATGAGGAGCCCAGCTGAGAGCCTGAAAAAATTACTTGTTAATTATTCTAAGTAGGATTATTTTCTTGTTTAAAAGGGATTGAAACTTGTTTTCATAGAATCAAACAATATCTTGGATTAGATCAGGCCTCAGAGATCACTTGGTTGATCCAATCCCTCTGACACTGGCAGAGACCAAGTTGCTCAGAAGTCCATCTTGACCTTGATACCTCCTTGAAGTGACATCCACAGCTGCTCTGGCCAACCTGTTCTAGTGCTTCATTACCCTCACAGTAAAGAACTTCTTCCTTGTATCTAATCTCAACCTACTGTCCCTCAGTTGGAAATAATTTCCCTTGACCTGTCATTACATGACCATGTAGAAATTATTCTCCATCTTTTTTGTGGGCTGCCTTCAGGTACTGGAAGGCCAGAGCTACCTCATTCTGAAACTTTCTATTCTTCTGATTGAGCCATCCCAATTCTCTCAGCCTTTCCTCAAAGTAGAGCTGCTCCATGCTTCTCATCATCCTGGTGGCCTCCTCTGGACTTGCTCCAACAGGTGCATCCCTTGCAGGGGAGTGTGAGAGACCAAAATGTTAGAGGTTAGTAACTCAATCAGCCACTGGCAAAAGCAGCAAAAAAAATTTGCTGGGGGCAGAATTACACCCCCAACCAAAGTGGGGAGGTGAGCTTTCAGATGTGTGGTGGCAAAATCTCTGATCTCTTGGCCTAAGAACAGCCAAGGTGCAGAGAGGGCGAGCGAGTGGAGGATGACCACCAGTGGAGGATGGCCACAACAAACCAACCTTTGTTTGGCAGCAAGCTGGGTTTTGAGCCAGGCAACAGAGAAGGCTCATAAGAAGCAGATCATGCGAGGTGTGATAAACTTTCTACCATGCCCATGTCCTCCTTTGCACAACTGGCTCAGGTGTAAAACTCCCACCTGGGGTATTAGGACATTCACATGTAAGCCTGAAGATACTCACCCCATCTGATGGGGCATAACTCGCTCAACTACACAGTTTTGGTATTTTTGAGAGAAATATACTTTGTCCCTGTTCAAAGACTACTAGAATATGCCTAGTACTGCACAGAGCACCTGATAACAAGGGAGATGTGTCATCTAGGATTTGGCATTTCACTAGATTTCCCACTAATCTGGGAGCCTGGGCAATCTGGGAGACTTTGGACCTGCATGAGAAACATCACAGCAGCCATTCCCTCTGGTGAGACAAATTGCACAGGAACAGTCCCCTCCACATACCCTTGAGGTGGTGAGAGATGGGTGGAATGACCACCAGGCAAACTATCTGAGTTTGCTTTAAGCCTTAATTATACCTGGATTTAAAGAGTGAATGACTGAAAAGAAACATTATCTGTCTCTCTCCTACAACCACCTACCCCTGAATTCAGAAAACATTTAAGAGTTTGTCTGAGTCCTTCCTGCAGGCTGAACAAGCCCATCCTAGAAATGTTTCTGATGAGAAAGTGCTGAGCCACAGGTTACCCTATCTTAACAACAGGTTCCCACAAAGAATTTGATGGAGAAAAGGACATATTTACATATTTTTTCTAGTAAAATAGGCCTTTTGGACCTAGGGAATCCAGAAGCCACCTATGAGTTTTTCAGTTCACTCTAAGTTTTGCATATGAGAAAACAGGGATAATTTTTATTTTTACAAGAGGCAGTAGCTTTTCTGCCACCATAATGATATTTTCCCTGCATGACATGTCAAAGATGAGTATGCAGTACTATTTATTCCTCTAAAACTACTTTGGAAACTATTAATATAAGGAAATCAAGGAACTATCTGTGTCAACACTGCAATTAGAAAAACATATTTCTATCTAGAGTTCTTATACCACATAAAACAAAAATTAACTAGTCATGGTGAGATCTATAGATCAGTATGTTCATAAAACTGAGAGATGAGTAGTCATTAAAAGGCAAAACTACTGGAAGTGACTTATATGACTGAAGTGAATAGAGAACCAACCAGACCCATATTATTTTAAAAATCTGTAGAGTTACAATACATTTTAGATGGAAAAAGATCTATGGATGTCATCTAATTAAACTCTGTCAGTCACAGCAGGGCTAGTTTATTAAGGATCATGTCCAGGTGAGTTCTATCTATTCAACAATGGCGATTTCAGACTCTCTGTTAGTACACTCTAAGTACAGTTAGAAGCACAGATAAACAGAAAACATCACATCTTTCTTATTTTATTAAACTTTATTGCAAGATCAAAGGTTTCACAAAAAAATAGAAACTTACAAATTGTGTGAATAGTTTTAATGCACTCATAAAGAGACATTAAAAGAAAATTGACTAAGATTCTGTACTATATCTGCAAAAAAATTCACTGGCTTTATTCTTAAAATATTATTACCATTTAGGAGTAAGTAAACAGCATAGCATTCCACATGTTCACAAGTATTTACCACTTATTTTAAACAAAATCTTTACGATATATTTTTTTCCAGAGAAATTAGTTCATCCCCATTTTGAAAAGTCTAATAAGAAAACATTCAAGATTCTCACTGGAAGTAATGTGAGCTGATGTTTCTGTTGTAAAAAATTATGCCATGGAAATCAACAAATAGGTTTACAGGGTTACACAGCCATACTAAACAAGCTTCTATGTTATGCTGCATTAGGCCTTCTGGATTAGCAAAACATTTTGACAATAATGGCAACTTTTAAGCTGAAGCTTAAGCATTTCATAGTTTGGATTTAAATGCTTTTAAATGTAAAACCTTTTGAAAACAAATATCCAGTGTTACATACCTGACAACATTCTTAGAATGGTAAAATTCTAAAAGTTAAGGCAACTCCAAATTGAAGCTGCAATGTCTGTATTTTTCACAATTCCCTGCTAAAATTTAACTCCTTAAAATGCAATGTGTGAGACTGCATAAGAGAGATGCTGTGTGGTACTTGGTTGCTGTTTAGAGTTAAACCATAACAGTCCCACAAAGAAAATGAATCATATTATGTGTTTAATTTGGATATCTCCTTGCACACACATTAAGAAGCATCTGATGCTACCAAAGATATCCACGATGGGACTCATGTTTAGATGGCCTTCTCAAGGTAATCACTATTTGCATTGGAAGATCCATTCTAAAATTAAACCACACAGGAAATGAGAGGGATCCTGCTATTGGCTTATACCCATTCATCTGAATTTTTCAATTTATCAACAGAACAGCATAGTCAAGAGGATTCAAGTTAATATAAAATAGACATAAAATCTTTTCAGCCAAATATAAACACCATCACCAACTTATTTCTGATCGTTGTTGTATTCAGCTATTCTTTGTCTTCATGAAGTGTAGCTCGCTAGTATTGTTAGGGTAAGCAGTGTTATTCATTATTAAAATGTCAAGGTGGAAAGATTTTAATATCACTACAGCTTCCTATATTTAAAGAAAAAAAAGGAAGATGTTGATAAGAAAATGGTAATTCACTGTAGATTTTCTTATTACTCTGTATCTTAAAACCTCTGGCATAGCTTTAGTAAATAAAAAGCATCAAGTTTAGTTCCCAGTTTCAACACATGCCTCTGTTGATCAACTGCACTGGTGCTAGCACTGAGTTACCATTTACAGATCAAAGGAAACACACATGACCAAGGCAAAGTAAACAGAGGAAAGCAAGCTTAACATCTATAACTCAAACTATCCAGAGAACTAGTAGGAATCCACTTCAAGAAATTTGTCAAAGGCTTTTATCACTTTTATGCAAACAAAACCACAATGCATTTCTAAAGTTTTGCTTCAATATTTGTACTTAGTTGTACAGTACATTAAAGTCAGTGTACAGCTTTTGCCATTTTACTGTAACCTCTGTAAACTCACAACTATATTGCATCATATGAAAGGTTATAAACCCTTCTGCAATCCCCATTAGATCTACCGAATGCAGCAGAGTGGAACATGTTGGTACAGAGAGTTAGGAGCCAGAAGACATGTTGGGTGTCCAGCCCATTTGATAAGCCCGCTCCAGCGTTCTCTTGCAATCCTGCAGCACAGTACTGAAGGTTATATGTGGATATTGCTGCACCAGCTGCTCCACTGTGGCCTCGTTCACCTGCAACAGAAGAACAGAACCTGTGATGTGCAGGAAGTGAATGGAAAGGGCAACAATAGGCAAGCTAGAAGAAAGGAAAAGCTTTGGACTCCTTGGCGGACTTCCAGGATGGGGCTCCTCATTGTTACTACAGGTTTGGGCGCATTTATCACAAAATAAATATACAGAATGTAATGTCTGGTTACATTCTGTAACCAGAATGAAAAAAAACAAAATCAAACCCCACTATGATTTCATTGTAAAGGAAGAAGTTTTATCATCCTGATTAAACAAAATGCTGCCCAGAGTAACAGATTTCTAACTTGAAATAGAACCTATCTACTGAAAGGTGCTCAAGCAGACATACATTTAAAAATGTGAGATTTTTTTGGCTTTGGCAAATGAAAATAGATTGCATCTATTAATTAATTTATGGTACAGTTGGGGAGACATTTAAAAATGCTAAGTAGTAACTCCACAATTAACTTTACTGAAATGAACTTGCACTGTATGGTTGCTATCAACAGGCCTGAAATGAAAAGTTATCAATAACATGACTAAAGATGGGGAAAAAATATGAACTATTCTACGTTGCAGGTAGATCAATTACTCCTTTATGTCCCTTTTTCCAAAAGGTAAAAGTCCTGCATGTCTTCACATACATCACTGGCATAAGATTTTATTTTAGCCTTCTTTTGTGAGGATAACACTGCAGAATTGGTACCAATAATTAAAACATACAAGATTGTTGGGTCTGGGATGTCTCTCTTAAATGTGAGCCATCAATGTTAGCACTTTTATTCTTCATAAAACAAGGTAATCAGACAAATCCAGCTAAACATAACACCCTTACAACTCCAGTGCTGTGAGGGGATTAATTTGTCAATTATTTTAAAGACAATTACAGTTCATATCACACAGGTAAATAGCTTTTTTCAGCCTTTAGACAAATAAAAGATTAACCTAAGAACCATGACTTCTAGTTGGCTCTCTTTGAAATCTTTGCTGAACAACTGGGCATTTTAAAATGCATTGATACTACAGTTACTGAAACACCTACATCAGTAGCATGCACAACTGATGGCATTGTTTGATTTTCTTCCTTCAGTGTTCCGTTCTCAAGATTGAAAAACGTTTACTACTATTACAAAGATCTGTCTTGTGAAAAATATTTTTAAAGCACTTTAACCACAGTATCTAATAATATTTTTGTCCTTAAAAGATAACAAGGAGAGCTTCCTTCTGAACAGTGATTGCACGCAATGACAAGGATAAATGAAAGGTTTAATATCCAGTTCTTCTACTTTGATAATAGAAATACTCAATCTTCATTGGAAGTTTCATCTAGCTGAGACTGACTTGGATAGAAAACTGGTTTAACTTCACAGCACAAACTGTACTTCTCTGGCAAATTGCTATGTTACAGTAACATCTTTCAGTGCTGAAAAACAAGAAGTGACTTTGAAAAAGCAAAATGAAATCAGAGATAGCACAAGTCCCCCATAATATTTGATATTTACAGCTGAATACATACTCACAAATTGTAAGCTACAATTCACAGAAATATTGCTTGGAAGGCAAGAATCCCCAAAGTAGCAGTAATTTGCTACTTTATGCCTATCCAAAAAATAACCAAAAGTCTCTTCTCATTAGAGTTATGCTGCAGAGATCCATGGCAGAATCAACCAGGCTACCAGAAACGCCTCTTAATTGTTAACTCAGCCACAACAAAGAGGGTTACAACTGACAGTGACTTATTTTGCTCTTTCTTAATGGGAAGCTTGAAGAAGATGCATTATTTATCCTAGATAGCTGCAAATTTTGCTAGTACATAGAAGTTATTATGATTTAGCACTTACCTGTTGGGCATTATTTGTTAGAACAGCGTGGATATCATTGTTTTAGAGCCAGTGTTTTATGCATATTCTCCGTTATAAGAAACAAACTAGGTGAATTCATTACAAAGATGATGCTCACTCACAGGAAGGTAGTAAATGCTCTCCATGCCCAGATGTATTGGACTCAGGACATGTACCCAAGGTACAGCCTAGCTAGCTTTAAGCTGATATATTTACTAACAGGCTAATTTAGGCATGGCCCATGACACTTAGGAAGACAGAAGATGTTACAATGGAACCTTTTAGTCTTAAAAACCTATGAAGAAATCTATGGTAAAACACCTCTAACTGTTTGTCCTAGTTTTTTTCTGATACAATTATTACTAGATAAAATTTTTTGCTATTTGCTATTAATACTTTACTAAACAGAAGAAGGAAGCTTTTGGCGTCAAGTGCCAAATACAGTTACAAAATAAACATGAGTATGAAGAAGGCAGATAAAACCATTGCAGAAATGCCACTGACAAAAACAGCTGTTTTATGACCAAAGCCTGAAGAGTAGAAACTTTTCTCCATTTTTTACTGGAGCATTAAGCAAATATTTTAAATTATTATTTTGATCCTTGGCAACAACTTGTGTTATGACTTGTTGTTAAACAGTAAAGTAATGACAAATCCTACGGATGTATTTGGAACCATAACATATACAGAAAGAAATTACTTTGAGTCTGAAAAACTGAGTTTACTCTCATGATAAAGGAAAAAAAAACCTTACCAAGCTTCATGATAAATGATCGAATATATAATTTTAAGTTAAATACAAATATTCTTAATCCTGAGAGTAAAAAGCAAGGACTTAAAAATTATGCCAAACTAAATTCAATGTAAGATTACACAACAGAAGGAGGAGAAAAAAACTGGCAGTGGGACAATCAACCTGGATCCAGACATGAGAAAAAAAGTATTCCCTTTCTAAAGATTTTGATACCTTTTCTTTGCCATGAGAAAAGTCAGGTCAGACACAAAAACAATGAAAAACTTTTAGTATTTAAAACTCTCCATACTACTGCGCTAATAACTGCACTATCTGAAAAACAGGAAAAAAGGAAATAAAATTTTATTCTTTATTAATGAATGTGGAAAGTAATATCTAAGTCAACTTTGTGGGGATCCTTGTCATCATTTCCCTAGTGGTAGGATTAAGATGAAAGAAGTCTTATGCCCAGCCATTAGAACACAAGCTTCAGTCTCTTTGCTAAGATCAGCCTGGCTGGTGATAAAACGAAAGTACTGAATGCCATTCCCAAAATAATTTCATTACACAAACAGAACAATTTTCCCTACTGAGCTTAAACATTCTTGTTCAATGAATGAAAACTAAAAATCTCCACATCTTCATATGCTGTAAAATGCTATATTTTTCTTTCACAGAACTTTCATTAATCTTCATCTTTTGAGTTGTCAAAAGAAAGAATACAGTCTGCAGATAAACTATGCAGATTATCTAATATATAATCATTCATCTGAATTTGAATAGCTCCTCAATTATATTTTAACACATAATGAGAGAATGCAGCCCATATCATTAAGAATGAAAGTAATAGGTTTTGTAAATCGTGGTCATCAAACAAAAAACCAAAATAATAAAAAAGACTGGTTTGAAAATTATTTTTTCTTCCTGAAATAACTATTTATTTCAGGCCAAGGAACAGACTGAAAAAACAAAACAAAGGAGAAGATGGGTTACAGAAAATGGCAGACTAAGTGGTATCATCTCCCTTTAACTCAATTAGAGCCTAGATTATGACCTAGAAGTCATAATTTTGAATACATTTTGCTTAAAGACACTTGAACACATACTGCCTATTTCCCAGAATAATGCACTTGACTTTGTGACAAATGTTATCTAGGGTAGGACTTCCTTAACTTCTTCTTCGCCTAATGATAGTGTGGTTGTGCCGACAGTATTCAAATATTATCCGTGCTAGAGAACATTTCTCATGTGATAATTAGGAGTTCATCTTCGAAAGAAGAACAAAAACACCCTTTGAGTCCCTGTGGAATCGTACACTGGCAAAAGGGTTTTGTGAGTGCCTCTTTGGAGAACTTTCACCATCACTCTGCTACGTACTCACAAAATGTGGCCGAAATACTGAGAAAAATGGGAAATCAGTGCTCAACACTCTTACTCTCCTTTAGGTAAAATGGTCTGCCCATACCAGAAAGCCGGAAAACTGCCACCATTCTGTGAATATTTTTCCTAGAATAAAGTAACCAACACTTATGAGCTGATTTTTTCAGGCTCAGAGTAAACTGAAAGCTACTCACAACAAAATATTCATTCATATTTTGATCTAGCATGTTATATTCACTCATCTAGTCCTATTGCCAGCATTTACTGATTTGAAATATCACTTGTCTCACACAGAATATCTTCAGAAATTTATGTTATGTCATGTCACTTTCCACAAGTCTTCATGAAAAATCCAAAATTCAAGCAAGAATAGTTATTAGGTAATTTTATTTTTTTTAATTTAAATTTGCTGTGTCATTTGGTTTAATGATAATTTCAGCACTGTTTTCTTTAATCTCCAGATTATAAAATTAGGAATTTCTAAAGATATAAAATTATTCCAAAGGGCCAGGATTTTTTTTAACCTAGTGTTTTTGTTATGCTCCTACAGCAGATCTTATTAAATTCAAAGGATGAATTCCAGTTTTCCTAATTTTGTTAAGGTAAATTAGAGATTACTTTTGAAACCATCAGCCAAACCAGGCATTTCTTTTTAATGAGACTGACACCTCCATTCACTGCTCAGGAATAGAAAAAGAGGGCTTTTCCTAAACAAGACTTTTCTAGTTACTTTTCCTTAGCTTGTCTTTAGTTGATATCGTGTCCTGGAAATCTTCTCTGGGATTGGATAGTCTTTCACTAAATTGCCAAGAATTGTAAGATTTAGTACTGATCTCCAAAACTCCTACAGGTGCATCAGGATCAGACTCTAAAGCCATTAAAATTTGCCAAGAATGTCTGTGTTATCTAGAGCAGTACTGAAAAGCAAGAGTAGAGTCATCACTTAAACTGCAAGTTTTATGCAGTGTATGAGTATTCAGCATTAATCTAAAGAGTTTGATAGGTCCTTTTCAACAACAAAACCTAAAAATCTTCACATCTTAATGACTTCAATTTAATGACAAACTGACTTGATAATTGAAAAGAAAAAATTATCTCCATTCCAAGTTAATAACTGAAACCACTAAGCAGTTACAAATAAAAAAGCTAAGGCTTGCAAAACTGGATTAGTGCAAAAGTGCATTACTAGAACTTTGTACCAAAACCTGCTTGAGTCCCTCAGAACACTATTCAGGATGACAGCTAAAATAATATCTGCATAGTATCTAACCTAGCCCTTGGAAGGGGCATGGGCTGGCTGATTTCTGAGGACAACACAGGCTGGTATCTACAATTACACAACTCTATAGATCAGTCATTAATAAAAAATAACAGACCGAATTATAATACCCTGAGTCAGCAATATCTGCACAGAAAGGCATTAATAATACATAGAACTGCCAGCTTAATCTCAGAAATCTAGTACTTGCTAAGAATTTTAGGGAAATATTAGCAGGTGAGAGATAGCATTCAGACGAAAAGATTTTAGGGCTGCCATACAGATAGTTAGGTTAGAAAAATGGCACAAGTATTACCATAACATTTCTACATATAAACATTTGCAAAATCAACTTCACACAGAAGAAATGC